>NC_044910.1:47535554-47825554 GCF_001633185.2 Quercus lobata | reverse complement strand
AAATTTTTTAATTTTTATGTCAAGTGAGTTAATTTAGTGCAAAATACGAGAAGAATAATATAAATAAACCATAAAAAACTCAATTATATATCTAATTATGTAATATCCAAAATGAGAAAAAGAGATTTGAAAGATTATGATTTTCAATACCATTTGTTTGTTTAGCTAAAAATAATGTAAATTTATCAAAAATTTCCATAATTGATAATACAATGAACAATTGTTATTTATTAGATATAAATTTATATATTTGGTATGTGTTTATATTTTATTTTATTATTAAATTATACCTATGCATATGTATGAGATTCTAAACTAATAAGAATTATGTAAATTTTTTAGCTGAATTGACAAATTCTGGTATTTTCAATTGAGATGTATATAATTCAAATCTCAATCTTCTATAATTAAAAAAAAAAGGAAAAAAAAAGTAGAATTATATACAAAAGCTCATTAAAAAAAAAAAAAGTTAACAAATGCTTTAAGAATATTAGTTTAAAAATTATTCTTAAAAACATTTTATTGAAAAATGGTAAAATAAATAATTTTTTTGACAACTTTTTATAAAAGTAGTATTACTACCATGAACCCTTAGTATAATAATCACTTCACAAATATAAGAGGGTGTTTAGTTTGTATTTTCAAATAACAATTTTTGGTTTTTAAATAACATCACATGTATTTTTATATTTTTTTTTACTCACACATATTTTCATAAATCATTTTAAATAACAATTTTTAATTTTTAAATATATATATACCAAACAATCCCTACATGTTTGTAGAGAGCGAAATACAAGAATGGAGATTAAAGTATTCACACACGTATGAGCTTTAAAAAAAATTCAAAACAACTCAAACTTTGAAAGCCTGGTCCATTGTCAGTTCTCACGTGCTCATGTCTTCAGTCTTTACCTTTCGTTTTTTTTTTTTTTGGTAATTGTGTTTTCCACTTTTTTTTTTTGGGTTACCGTGTTTTCCACTTTTCACTTTCATACGAATAAAGATGCATTATCTTGTCACACGGTCTGACCAAATTTCTTGTCTTGTTTCCATTTTCAAAAAAACAAGTGCCAAAATTTCTTGTCTTGTCACACAGTCTGACGAGTAAAGATGCATTGTCTATGTCACGTCGTCTGACCAAAAAGCAAAAGGAAAAAACTTACAAAAGAGAGAAATTTTGTATCACACAGATCACTTGCTTCCGTTCTATTTTCTTTAGTCAAAAGGTATCACACAGATGCCTTGTCAGTGCCAAACTGAAAGCTCCAGTTAAAAAAAAAGCTCCAGTTATTGAGGTTTCTGGGATTTTTTTTCTATGACTACTTGACTAACGATAAGAAGACAATAATAGAGCAACTGAACGTACAATGAAATATGCATCACGCACGGCAGCACATAGTTGATATTTTTGTACGCGTAAAGAAACAAATGCATGTGCATCTTGGTGACCTCTGTTAAAGTACAATGGAAAGCATGTGAAATATCATTTTCTCTAGCGAGACACAGCAAGGAGAGAATGTAGCTTCTATTATTATAGTTCTTTATTAGCCCGAGGTGGAGAATCATTGATTTCTTTCTGGTTGACAGTGCAATTCTGGTCAAATTTTCCATTTGAAGTTCCTCATTATCCCATGGTCACTGTCTCTAAGAGCCGGTTTGGTTAGAGTATTGAAAAATGAAAGGATATATAATAGAGAGAAAATGGAAAAGTGGAAGGATAGAAAAATTTTTAGTTTATTTTATTTATGTATGATTGAAAGAGTGAAAAAATGGAATGATGAAAAATTTTATTGTTTGATTGAAAATAAAGTTTGTATAAATTTACTATCATGTTCTATTAAATAAAACAAAAAATAACACATTATATTTTTAAAAATTGTGTATAGATAGAAATAAAACAAAAAATAACACATTATACTTTAAATAAAATTGTGTATAGATGGACACTTCATTAAAGTTAAAAAAAAAAACAATCCAAAAGTGTTTTCTAAAATAAAAAAAGAAAAAGAAAAGAAAAGAAGCCGACACAAAAAAAAAAAAAGAAAAAAAAAAGCCAACACGATGATAACAGCGAAAAAAAAAAATCAAAGAAAAAAAGAAGCCAACACGTCAATAGAGAGAAAAAAAAAAAAAAAAAATCAAAGAATAGACAAGCCAACACGTTAATAGAAAAAGAAAAAATCAAAGAAGAAAAAAAGCCAACACGTTGGAGGTGAAATCTAATGAGTGGGGTATTTTTGGAAGCTCATTTCATGAGCTTTCTCATCTTTGTTTTCTCTCCATTTTGGGGAGAAAACTTTTTGATAGGTCTGGGAAGAAAATACCTGGGTCTCACCATTTATTTTTCTTTCTCCATACCCAACCAAATATACTCCAAAAAAGTTTTCCTTCCTATTTTTTCTCCAAAGTTTTCCATCCACCATATTTCATATCCAAACAAACACATCCTAAGGTGTGGTTTGGTTGGAAGAATGAAAAAGTGAAAGGATTAAAAATGGACAAAAAATAGAAAAGTTGAAGGATATAAAAGATTTTAGTTTTATGATATTTAGTTGGGGTAGAAAAGGAAGGGGAAGGAATACTCTTTTATTTTGTTGAGAAAGAATAGAAAATAAAATTTTGTATAAATTTTACCATTATATCCCTATTAGATAAAAGAAAAAGTAACTAATTATATTTTTATTAAAAAACTGTTTATGAAATTCTATGAATGTACACTTCACATTTAAAAAAAAAAAAAAAAAAAAACCATAAGAAATTCAAGAACCAAAAATGTTATAAAAAAAAAACCAAAATTGACGAGAAAAATAACATATAAGTACCAAAAAGAGAAGAATATGAAGAAAAGAGAGAGGAGAGAAACGAATAGGACAATATAAGAACAGTACAAAAAAAACTGGGTCTGTAGTGGCGTTTGTAAAAAATGCCACTATAGGCACCATATAGTGGCGTTTTTTTTATAAACGCTGCTATAGGCATATTTATAACTGGATTCAGAGAGTCCTATAGTAGCATTTTAAAACAATGGGTCTATAGCAGCATTTCCAATGGCCTATAGTGTTGTTTGACATGGTCTTACAAACGCTGCTATAGGCACTTTTTTCATTTTTTTTTTAGTAGGGGCTAGAGCAGAAAAAAGACCTATAGTAGTGTTTAACAAATGCCGCTATAGGCTCTTGTAAGAGTAGGACCCATAGTGGCGTTTGACAACCGCCACTGTAGGCACTTTTTATTTCATTTTTTTTTTTAATAAGGGCTAAAGGAGGAAAAAAGACCTATAGTGGCGTTTGACAAACACTGCTATAGCCCAAATGGGCCTATAGTGGTGTTTCACAAACACCACTATAGGTCTAGTTTTTTTGTAGTGAAAAAAGAAAAAAAGAAAAACAGAAAAAAATAAAGAGAGAAGGAAAAATTCCAAAAAAAATTGAACATGGTGCAAGGGTAATATTGTTTGGAATAACAAGGAGCTTTTGCTTTTCCGTCCTATTTTCTCCCTAAATTGGAGAGATAGAGTTTTAGTGGGCCCGAGGTGAAAGCTGCTAGGCTACACTAATTTCTTCACCATTTTTCCTACCCAACCAAACACACCTCTCCCCTATTTTTTCTCCCACATTTTCTATCCTTGTGTTTTCATCCCAACTAAATGCATTCTATAAGGACCTGTTTGGTTGGAAGGGTTAAAAGTGGGAGGATAAAAAATTGAGAGATGATAGAAAAGTGGGAGGAGACAAGAAACTTTTAGTTTTCTCTCATCATGTTTGGTTTGGAGGTGGAAAAGTAGAGAGATAGAAAATGTAGTTTGTATAAATTTACTTTTATGCCCCTACTAGATAAAAAAGTAACAAATTAGGAAAAAAAAAAAAAAAAACCTAATGAAGCATAAAAACAAAACAAAACAAAACAAATGAAGTACAACCAAAAAAAATAATAAATAAAAAACAACGGCTAAAAAAAACCAACTGAGTGAAAAGTATAGAAAAGGACAAAAAAAACTAAAGAGAAAAGGCATAATTGAGTAAAAAAAAATATATGGACCCTAAAGTATTTCCTCCTTCCAACCAAATACCCACTAAAAATATTTCCTCTCCACTTTTCTCTCATTTCTTTTCTATCTTCCCTATTCCACCTCCAACTATATGGACCCTAAAGTCTATAACATGATATCTAAAAATATATTCCATTTACTTTGGTCTAGGTATATTACATTTTAGGGCAAATTATAATTTACCCATCTGTGGTTTGGTAGAAATTTAAGTTGTCTACATGTGGTTTGAAATTTGACACTTTACTTACCTGAGATTAACTCAGTTAGATTTCTATAATCCACTTCTGTTAAAAACAGAACTAAATATATTATTTTACTCCACTTTTATGTCTCTCTTCTTCAAAAACACAAAAGACATAAAAATACAAAATTAAATAAGATAAAAAAACTATCCATTGAAACACTTGCATAATAGAATTTCAAATCACAGGTAGGTAACTTAAATTTTGGTTAAATCTTAGGTGAGTAAAGTGTTAAATTTTAAATCACAGGTAGACAACTTAAATTTCAGCCAAACCACAAGTGGGTAAGTTGTAATTTGCCTTACTTTTTATTACGGTTACATATAATATTCCTAGCATATAAAAGGAAACTTACAAATATGAGACACATCCTTATTTGAGAGAGATGTTGTACGTAACAATTACACAAAATACCTTTGATAATTTGTTATGAAGTGCAAAATAAAGAAAAAAATAAACAAAGCTCACTCTGAAAGTTCTTTTAATATTGGAGATCATCCATTTGTATTAGTATATGTAGAATTTTTTTAACGAGATTTTTTTATTTATTTTTAAAGATATAACTATACTTTTGTCTATTTCTAAGAAATAAATTTTTCATTAAAAAAAAAACTAATCTAAACATACACAAGTTTCAACACTTCATTTACTCAAAAGGCATTTAGAGTTTGCCAAAATAAAACGTGGAAATTAATGTGATCTAAAATATGCGAAAAATTGTTAGGTACTAAATACCCTAGCTATGATATCAGGACGAAACTAGAATGGGAGGAATTATAAAGTCCTTTGGTGGATCACATCATTTGTCTACCATTCCATTAAAAGACATCTATTTGTTTAAAATTACTGAGTTAGTAATTAATTTCTGTTTTAAATTTTTTTTAACTCAGTAATTTTAAACAGGTGGAAGTCTTTTAGTAGAATAGACAAGTGAGATTTACCATAAAAACCTTATAATTTCTCCTAGAATAAGCTTTTTTTGTGCATTTGAAATTGGATGTACTATCCTTTTTTTTTTTTTTTTAATTGTTGATTCGTATTTGTTGAAAGTTGATTAGAGTATAGTTTTACCTTCAACAAAAATAGAACTTTAAACAATTATACATAACCAAATAGGAAAAAAAAAAAATGACAAACAGACTCTTTGATTCCACTTGGGTAAATAACCAAATAGGATTAAAAATAAAAAAATGACAAACAGACTCTTTGATTCCACTTGGGTAAATAAATATGATTTTACGTAACGAAGAAAAAAAAGTAAGAAATTTAAAAATTAAAGGGTCTTAACCAAAAAAAAAAATTCAAGGGTCATGTCATTTGATTGATAGACAAAGCAGAGAGTTTGATTGGTGTGTCGGGGGATCTTGATGGATGTGAAATTTCATAGTATAGAATTTTGTGGAAGGAGGAATTTTTTTTTTTTTTTTTTTTGGGGGTAAACAGGAACATGGATTTTTAAAGGTATAAAGTTTCCTCTCGTTTGATGAGAAATCTTTCAAATTTATTATATATATATATATATATATATATTTTTTTTTTTTATGAATTTTAAAGATTTATCTAATGAATTTTATGTTTTTTTTATTCTTAATATACATATCAAATTTCGTTCAAATCGAATTTTATTTACTATTTGATTAATGAACTTATTTTTTATATACAATTTTAAATTATAAAACTTTGAAATTTTAATATTTATTTGATGAAATAGCAATTGATCTTTGATTGTCTTGAAATTTTGCAAGTATGAAGGATATAATAAGAACATGCAATCCAATGGTTAGATTTTTAAATTTCACATTTAATATAAAAATATATAATAAATTTAAAAGATTTCTCTCTAAATTAGTTTGAAGAGAAACTTTATTTTTTTTGAAATATGGGAGTGAAACTTATCTTTGTAGATAATTAAAAACTGTTATTAACGGTGGATATTTACTTTGAACACCCTTTTTCTTTTCCAAGGTCATGTCAATATTGATCGACAAAGCGAAAAGTTTGATTCCAGTGTTTGGAAATCTAGCTGGATTTGGCTTTGACACAACATAATTTTATCTACTCTTTGTGGAAATAGGATTGTGTGGTGGGGATTATCATCAACAACAACAACAACAACTACAATAAAAAAAAAAAAAAAAAAGAGAGAGAGAGAGAAAAATTGTGTGGTGGAGAGTTAAAGGCTCTTTTTTTTATCATCTGTGATGGAGGGTTGCTTAGCTCGATCTAGCTGGAGGTAGAAGACGATAAATTTAATTGAGGTATTTTATATTTAAATATCAATTAAATATATTTATTTAATACTATACTAACCAGCTCAAGGTTAATTTAATGATGAGTTAATACTAACTAAACCAAATGATGAGTTAATATTAACTAAACCAAAGTTAGATTCATGTAGATAATCAAATATCATTGTTCAAGTATGAAATTTAACAAAAAGAAACGAAAATTTATTATTATAATTTTTAATGATGTTTTCTTTATCTTGGATAAGTTGATGCATGGTTAAATAAATTTTTAATTTTGATTTTAGTATTGAGAAAGAGATAGAGATAGTGTGGCTTTGTGGAAGATTAAACTGTTAATTAGGTTCAGGAGATTATTGATCGATTGAGCCATTTTAATTTCTAGAAAGTGTTAAGAACCTCGATTATATCAATCAAGCTACAATCGAAAGTCTGATGAAACCAACACTTCAATTGATTTGAGCATATAGATAAAATGCCAATAAAAATCTTCATTTCTCCTTACTTTGAAGCTGTTTCTTTAACACTGACCTTGACTTTACTTATGATGATAAGTTATAGACTCATCAAGATTACACGTCATGGAATTTTCCAACCTAAAACCTAATACTATTGTCGTTTGAAACAATGTGGAGGGATTAGAACATGATAAAACCAAGGGCTAGGTCTTAGAATAAGGCCTTTAATTGGTAACAATAAATTTATTATTCAACAGTTGTTCAATATCAACAGTTCAGCACTCTAAAGAGACCAATGATTGGATCAAACATGTTTCCTCAGAAGGAGAGTCCTTTGGGCCATTAACCAACCAATCTTTGATCAAAGCATTTACATGAGCTGGGGCAAAATTTTATATCTATTTTAGATTAAGGAGTTTTTATTTTTTTATTCTACATATTTACTTTTTCAAAACATCCTATATTAGCTTTTTATTTTATTTTATTCTACATTTAATTAAAATATCAATTTTTTTTTTTAATTGTTTCTCTTTTTTCATACACAACAACTACTATATATTTTTTTCTTTCATCCTCAAGATATGTAAAGAAAGAATAAAAAACTAAATGCAAAATGAATAGTGCATGCTAGTGTAAATTTACACAGTTACTGTAGTAGCAATATATTTTTACACAATTTTGCATGACCTGATGTGGGTAAATTTTTTGCTTAGTTGGCTAAAATGTGATACTTTCTTTATTATCTAAGTACTAATGCTCTGATTTATTTGGTTTCACCCAACTTTAGAACAATGTACATAATTTCTCTACTCATTAACTACTTATTGTCATGAAATCTTAAGAGATTTCACTTCTAACTTAATCATCAAAGTGTCTTTGGTCAACCTCTCTCCCACCTCCTTCATAGGGACGTAGCTATGCTTTGACCGGGGGGACAATGTCCCCCCCCCCCCCCCCCTTCCTCGCCCAATGAGAAAAAGCAAAATATAAAATATATAAAGTTTGGTTTTGAATTTTCATGCTCCATTTTTATTCAATACTTCCATGCTTTCACAAAAAGAACACTTTCTTTATTCAAATTTATATTAAATTTTGATTCTTTTTGTGAGTTTCTGTCTGGGTTCTAAATGATTTATGAAATTTATCTTAAAGAATTAGCATAAGATAATTGCAACTAAGTGTTTGATGAAGTTCCCCAAAGAAGCTTAGGATAAAAAAAAACACACACACACACACACACATATATATATATATATATATATATTCTTTTATAAGTAGCTTGGATAAAAAAACATGGTTGTCTTTGGGTTCATCTAGAGGTACAATATGAAAGTTTAGGCTATAACAAAATTTTTAAGCATTTGGGTTTTGAGTGTATCTCCCCCCCCTCACTCGAAATCCTAACTGCGTCCCTGCTCCTTCATGTCAATTGTTGACCCAAGCTACGTGCTAAGTTGGACTTAAATTTCCTTTTGTAGGAGAAGAGGCGACTTATTGAATGAGATCCTGCTATAGTTTTTCCCACCCTCTTCCTTGCGTGGTTCTATCTATCATTCCTCACATTCACCCATTCTATTATTTTTTTTCCAACTTGAATTTGAATATTAAATAACAATGCATATTTACGGGTGAATCATAGTATTTTATTTTTTATTTAAATTTTTATTTTTCACTTCTATAAAATATTGAATATCTTAAATCGTTACAAAACTTACAAATATAAGTGAAAATGGTACAAACCTTATCAAGAGTTATAGAATACTGACCTATGAAACTATGATAGTGTCTACCATTAAATGGTCCTAATGTTATAGTTTGTATGAAGAATAGTATAGGAAATTCAAGAACAAGAAGCTTGGAATGAAAAATTGGGTAATGGGCATCCACTTATGACCAAACTATGTTGCTACTCTTTTTCTTTTTTAAGTTCAATTTATCATTCTTATGACTATGAAAATCAACATGAATAATTGTAATAAAAACTCTTTTGTAAGATAATAATGTTCTTCTATTTGTTTATGTAAGATTTTTAAGGTGACCCTAGGCAATCTCAAAACATTATTTTCATTTGTTACGACAGTTCACTCTGACTCATCTTTTCCCGAATGTTCAAACTACCTTGTTGCAGAGTAATACAAGTGAGTAAAAGGAACGTTGGCGTTTTCGTTAGATGTGTCAAAGGACTCACATGTCTGTTACCTGTACAGTTCTGCAGTCTTGAGTAGTGCTTTTCAGTTTACTTCCTTGAGCCAGTCACGTGTTACCACTATTAAACTGTTTTTAATATTTGGTAGAAAAATGATTCTTTTATCACACAAATGTGAGGCTCCCACTCAATCATATCTCCATGTCATTTGATTGTGAATGGCAAATTATGACCAAATATCTTGTGGCTAGTAGCCTTCCAAGTTTCCTGGCAAAAGGCTTTTTCTTTGTTATTAGCTTGGTGCTACGTTGGATTAAGACTTATAAGCCTTATTGCTTATGATACGTTACAATTTCGTTGACTTGCTTTTCTATGCTAGCTATTTACTTCTTGATTAGCTTTCTTCTAATTGCTATTTTCTTCTTTTTTGATATTGAACTACGTGATTTTGATTTTCAAGAATGGTACGCTACAATGTTTAAATATTTCACTTACGATTTGGACCAAGTCGCAAATGACTTGTAAAATCCAGCCTGTTAAAGACTCTTCAGATTCCAGCATATACTTCTTGTGTAGTAGTCTGTTTCGCGGGTTGGCACTCGCGAGTTAGTCGTGAAATCCTTATTTTCATAGAATCTTTACTAAACTCTCACACACAACTCTTACATTAAATATCTAAAAAATACAGGAAATGATTGAACATAATTACAATAAAATTTGACACAAAATTAAAGCTAACAAAAAACATAGTTATAAATCACAATTTACAAAACTTTTTATTACAAATTGTCAATTGTGATTTTTTTTTTCAAAATAAAAAATACAAAAAATTAAAAAATTAATGCTAATAATGTATTGTTGTCGACCTTTAGTATTAATATTTCAATTTTTTAAAATCGTTGAACAAAGAACTTCGATCCTCCTAAATATGAATCCTAGTTCCGTCTCTGCCACCATTGGAGATTGAAGATGCAGCTTCTTTCTAGGCATGGCAGCTATGAAGACTTTGAAGACTTAAGCATTTATCTGCATGGAAGCACCAAGCTACATGTTGGGTGCGTTGTACCATGTTCCATCCCACACTTTGTCTTAGCTCATTAAATGAGCTTGTTGGACAAGTGCTGAGAAGTCAGCAAAGTGAAATGGGTTTGCTTGAGTAGCTTGTCCGAAAGACAAGAATTGGGTTCATCTTTTTCTCTATAATTATGTACAAAAGTCCAGTAACGTTTATGAAGGGACGTACAAAAGTGAAGCCACATAAATGAAGATGTGATGTTAAACTTGTGAGACATGTTGAAGGAAGAAAAGAAGAAAAGGATGAAGAACTATAAAGTAAGGTCATTCGGCCATTTGAAGAAGAGTGAAGAAAGAAGTGTAGTCCCAGAGAAAGTGACGACTAAGTACGGTTTTGAAGAACTGCGTGAGTGAGTGAGCAAGCAAAAAGAGAAGAGAAAAATAGAGAGAGTAAAAGAAAATTGTGAGAGATATACAGTGAGAAAGAGAGAAGTGAAAAGAAAAAGAGAGTTTTTTTTTGCTCAACTTGTATTTCTAAGTGTTGTAATCTCTATTGAATATAGTGAAATTATTCGGAATTTGGCTCGTGATTTTTTCCTCTCAAGGAGAAATAATTCCCACATAAATCTTTGTGTTCTTGTGTGGTTGTGCTTTCGCTGTACTTGTTGAAATTTATTCATAGTTGTATAGAATTTATCCCAACACTACACTCGTCTATATATTGACACGCTCTAGAAAATTATCGAGGAAAAAAAAAAGTAAAAAAGAATTGAAGATAGTCAAGATACTATTAACTTTATTATAAAAATTGGGTAAATTAACATTTCAATGATTCTTATTGATGTTATGTAGAAAACATAATAAATAAATTTTTTATTAACATTTTATTTTGTATTTTAACATTAATACATCAAATTATAACACTTTTTTTAGAAGAAAATTATAACACTTATATAGTAAAATTTGTAATACATCAACTAAACTTAATAGTAGATATTCTTGTAAATGGTTAGTATTGTTTTTTTTTTCTTTTTCTTTTTTAATGTAGAGAATATATGTGCTCCCCGTTTCCCAATTATTATAAATAAATAAAAAAATCAATAAATTAATATGTATTTTGACCGGTTTACATTCTAGGCAAACTACAAATCTTTCCTTTCCTTTTCGTTCTTCTTTGGCGAAAATACCGTTTTGGTTTGTATATTTTGGTATTATAGTCAATTTAGTTCTTATATTTTGGTAGCAGTTAATTTGGTTCCTATTATTTTCATATTTCAATCAATTTAGTTCTTACCGTTAACTCATTGGCGGAAAATGTCTAGGTGGCTATTGGTGTGCACAGTTGGCACACTTGAAGCTTAGGTGGCTTAGGAAATAATATTAGAAAATTTTAATTAACATAAAAAAATGCCATCTCAACATTTAATAAATATAAAAAACCACATCAAAAAAAAAAAAAAAAACGATGATTTTTAAACCAAAAAGAAATGAATTTAAAAAAGTAAAAATAAACCTCAAAAGTCTTTGTTATTTTCTTTCATTTTCTTTCGATTCAAACACAACCAAACAAAGAAAAATTGGCTGGAAAATGAACCAAACCCACAATCAATGGAACTCAAATACAACACACTATCTGTCCTTAATGAGACCATGATAGCCCTTGGTGCCCAAGTCCGTTGGTGTTCATGCAATATTTTCTCAGAATAGGACCACGCCACCGCTATAGGTTTCACTCGTGACTCGGCCACGGTCTTCGCCTGAAATGGTAAGACCCTCCAGAGTACTGGTGGTGTACCAAGCATGCTCTCGACTAGGGTCACGATGGTGGGCCCAATCTCATTGTTGATGATGGTGGTGAAGCTGATTTCATCATCCATGAGGATGTTAAGGCTGAGGAGATCTAAAAGAAGAATGGTATGAAGACAGATCCCAAGAAGTACCATAAGATGAATCGGATATTGGTTGGAAGAGACAGCCATTGGAGTTAAGAGGCTTTACCAAATGCAGGCCAATGGTTCTTTGCTATTAACATTAATTTGGTGATTCCATCACCAAGAGCAAGATAAACAAAAAAGAAAATTGGATTTTCTTTTTAATTGTCATTGTGATTGTGGATCCAGGGTCAATTTCATTTAAATATGGGTGTCTTGTTTTTATTTTGCTTTGGATATGATTTATGTTCTAGATCTAGTTTATCTTTTGGGTTTTGCAACAATTTTGATACATATATGCTCTATTTCATTTTGTGTCAGTGTCTCCTGTATTTTAGTTCCATTGATTGTGGGTTTGGATTGAAAGAAAATAACAGAGACTTTTGGTTTTTGAAGTTTTATTTTATCTAAATTCATTTCTTTTTGGCTTGAAAATCATCTATTCATTTTTTTTATATGGTTTTTTCTATTTATTAAATGTTGAGGTGGAATTTTTTTATGTTGGTTAAATTTTTTTAATATTATTTCCTAAGTCACCTCAGCTTCAAGTGTGCCAAATGTGCACACTGTTAGCTACGTAGACATATTCCATTAGTGGGTTAACAGTAGAGACCAAATTGACTGCAAGATGAAAATAATAGAGACCAAATTGATTACTACCAAAATGTAGGGACTAAATTGACTACAATCCCAAAATGTAGGGGTCAAAATGATGTTTTCGACTTCTTCTTTTTTATCCCAAGAAAAAGGTAATTAATCAAAAATTAAATTAGCAGCGCGCAGCATACCGCAATTCTGTAGAAACATTAATTCCATTGTCAATGGAATTTAGGAGGAGTTTTTTCAATCCAATCCACCATGGTTGGGTTGATAAAAATTCAACCCAACCCACATAATTGAGTTGGATAAGGTTGGAAACATGGGTTGGCCAATATTTTAACCCAAAAAAAAAAAAAAAAATTGAGCGTTAGAACAATAAATTTATAAGATTATCAACATAAATAGTAATAAATTTATTATTTTATTTGTGTTGGTTTAGTGCATCAAACCAACACAAATAACAACAAATTTATAACCTTACGAACCTTAGTATAGCACCAAACCAACACAAACTATTTAATTAGTGCATTAAAGTATCAAACTAACACAAATAATATGAGATTGTAATGAAATGAGAAAATAAGTTAAGGGTTTATTTTTTATTCAGGGAAAGAGGCAAAAGAGTATCACGCTCTTCTACCGAGGCTGAAAGAGGCAAAAGAGTTTCACAACTACTGAATTAGCCTGGCTACGTCTACTTTTTAAAGAGCCTCGCATATTTCTTTCACATGTTCCTATGCTTTGGTGTGACAATGTGTTTGCCATTGCCTTATCTGCTAACCTTGTGTTTCACTCCAGATCAAAATATATTGAGGTCGACTTCCATTATGTTCATGAAAAAGTTTTGCGCAAGGATCTATGTATTAAATTTGTTTTCGGTAAAGACAATTTGGTTGATGTGTTTACGAATCCTTTGACAACTCCTTTATTTCTTTTTCAGTAATGCAAACTCTTGGTGGAGCCTTCCCCCACTCGTTTGAGGGGGGATGTTGAAGCTAAGAAGAAATCTCAGAGTGATGCGAAGAAGAAGAGGGTGCCGGACGACGTCATTCGATTAAAACAACGGCCTTTTAGTCAGTTAGTTCAAACGCAGCGTTTCATTTATCATAGATATGCTTAACTTAGCACGACGTCATATTGGTTGATTATACTACTTAAGCTTCCTTGGCACGAAAATCAGTTTCTGAGTTAGTTGGTTCTGTTGCAATTCTGTTAAGCTTCCTCCCTTAATTCATGGATCATTTCTGTGATTAAGCGAGATCATTTCTTCTCTCGTTCACATTGTTTTGTTCTTGAATATAATCTTGCTAAATACAGAAAACTCATTCAATGAAAAAGGTTTTTAGAGACAAAAATTAATTTAATTTTTTATTATATTATTGATCTCGTATGAATCATATTTATTGTTACATTTTTTTTTTAATTTTTTAATGTAAAAATGGTAAGAAAAATACTATAATTACTAATACAAATTTTACTACTCAAAACTTATAAATTAATTTGGTAATGAATATAATTTATATGTTTCAACCATCTAATCATTGAAGAGAAGCGTCACATCCACAACATTTTCATAACAAATCATAGGTGGTTAGTTGTTATTGATTCAAATTTGAACTTATCACTCAGATTATTTTTTTAACTCAACAATAACAATTAGTAACGACCTGCCTCTTAGAACTTGTTGTGAAAATGTCGTGGACATAACATTTTTCAATAAATAAATGGTTAAATAATATCTTGGTGTGATTTCATATACAACAGTAATAAATTCTAAATTAGAAAATTTATAATATCCATAACATCACTTAATTTATTTTTTTAGGTTTATGAATTTTCAGCAAATTGCCCCTATCATTGTTTATGAATTTTTAGCATTTTAGGAAACGAAGAAAATAAGAAATTTCTTGGATGTATCCAATCACTGTCCAAATTGTGCTCTGGTCCTGCCCCAAGAACGTGAGGTCACTCTAAGACTGTGAAGTGGACCCTGATCTAGCTTGGCTCCTTCTATAAAGCTCTACACCCCCATTCTCAATAATTGCTTAGCTCATCTCCAAATCCGACCTATCTCTCCTCACCAACAGAGCCCCTCAAATCTAATTCCTTTGATGAAACACACGGACACAAGCCTGGCAAAGCTTTAACACTATTAAACATGCCAGTCAATATAACCTCCATCAAAACCTCATCAAATGGAGCTTGGCAAGGCGATAATCCCCTAGACTATGCCTTTCCACTCCTAATTGTTCAAACCGTCTTAATTCTTGTGGTTAGCCGCTTCCTTGCCTTCTGCTTCAAACCCCTCCGTCAACCCAAAGTCATAGCAGAGATAGTCGTAAGACCCTCTCTCTCTCTCTCTCTCTCAGATCAATAATTATCTTATATATTAGATACGCGAAATTTTTTTACACTCACAATATGCGGGTCCCAATATGAGATTCATAAGTGGTAAGAGAAGATGCATATATTCGAACATATTCATTGATTAATTAACTTAATTATTTGTTTTCAGGGTGGAATTCTACTCGGACCGTCGGCTTTCGGAAGAAACAAAAAGTACTTGCACCGAATATTTCCCGCATGGAGCGCTCCTATACTTGAATCTGTAGCCAGTATCGGTCTACTTTTCTTTCTCTTCCTTGTAGGTCTTGAACTCAATCTAAGCTCAATTCGTCGGGGTAGTAAAAGAGCTGTAGGCATAGCACTCGCCGGAATTTCCCTCCCATTCATCTGCGGCATAGGCATCGCTTTTGTCCTCAGAAAAACCATAGATGGAGCTGACAAAGTCGGCTACGGCCAATTCCTCGTGTTCATGGGAGTTGCTCTCTCCATCACCGCCTTCCCGGTCCTGGCACGCATTTTAGCTGAACTCAAACTCTTAACAACACAATTGGGCGAGATTGCCATGGCTGCAGCTGCGTTGAACGATGTCGCAGCGTGGATCCTATTAGCTCTAGCTGTGGCACTTGCCGACGGCAACACTGGAGGCCATAAGAACCCCTTGGTATCAGTCTGGGTTCTTCTCTCTGGCGCTGCTTTTGTTACTTTCATGTTCGTCATCATGAGACCTGCAATGAAATGGGTTGCTAGTCGATGCGTGCCGCAACAAGATGCGGTTGATGAAGCATACATCTGTCTAACATTGGCTGGAGTGTTGGTTTCTGGGTTTGTCACTGACTTGATTGGAATTCACTCCATTTTTGGAGCATTTGTGTTCGGATTGGCTATCCCAAAAGGAGGAAACTTTGCTGGAATATTGATAGAAAGGATAGAGG
The DNA here is from genome assembly GCF_001633185.2 of Quercus lobata. Lineage (NCBI taxonomy): Eukaryota > Viridiplantae > Streptophyta > Magnoliopsida > Fagales > Fagaceae > Quercus > Quercus lobata. The sequence goes on along the minus strand of NC_044910.1, from coordinate 47,809,588 downwards.
ACTTCGTTGCAGGCTTGCTTCTTCCTCTGTACTTTGCTGCAAGTGGGTTAAAGACTGATGTGGCCAAAATAAGAGGCGCAGAGGCATGGGGTCTATTGGCGCTGGTTATATCCACTGCGTGTGCTGGGAAAATTCTTGGGACTTTTGCTGTGGCGATGATGTTTATGATACCAGTGAGGGAATCATTGACGCTAGGTGTGCTAATGAATACCAAAGGTTTGGTTGAGCTCATTGTTCTCAACATTGGCAAGGAGAAGAAGGTTAGTTCTTTCTTTCTTTTTTCTTTTTTTTTTTTCTTTTTTTTTCACATTTTTTTGTTTGTTTGTTAAGAACATTGCATTGTTTGTTGGGACTTTTTTTTGTTTGTTTAAAAATTTTAAACATACTCACACACATTTTAATACATTTTTTCATTCATATATATAAAAAATGCCCAAACATTATTTAAACTCCTTTACCAAACAGCCGGTTAGAGCAGTAAAATTTGAACACTTAGAAATACCGAGAGGTCTTCTTAGTCAAATTACAAAACATTATTAGTCAAGTACCTTGGACAGCTCATGGGGTTGATTTTTCAACATAGAAATAATGAAATATTAAGATAGTGAAGTTTTTACAATGAAAATCACATGGCAACAGAGAAAAAGATATCCGGTAATTTTAAATAATTTATTTATTAAGGATAGAGAAAAAGATAAGAGTCGATGACCGAATAAAATACTTGGTTAAATCACCACGCATCTTTAGTGCGATGGTCATTAAAAATAAGAGTCCGATGAACGAATGAAGTGCCTGGTTAAACCACTGCATACTCTTAGCTTGAAAATTGCTCCACAAATATAAGTTCTTGTGGGGTGTAAGAGTCAAGATTCAAGTTTTCAGGATGAAGTTTTACACACATATACACTTAGATTTGGTTAGAATAAAATTTTTATTTTATATATAATAAAAAAAAATAAGGAGCTTGGTTAAGGTGATTGCAATTGATCATTTTTTTTCCTTTTTGGAATTGCTCAATGTTCAATTAAAGGGATATTTATTTATTATTTTTATTATTTTCCTATGTGGTTGAGTCCATTAGATTTTTTCTTAATGAATGCGTTTGAACACCCATTAAAAAAATCTAAAAGATAAAAGTAAGTTTTTTCTTAAAATATTAGTTTTCGTAGCTTAAAAAAAAAAAAAAAAAAACCCCAAAGTTGAAAGCTCGCCTAATTTTGCCAAACAGATGGACTAAAAAAAAAACTTTTGTTTTGTTTGGTTTTGTTCAAACGGGAGTGAAAAACACGTTTTCAGGATAGATTCATATTATAGCCTTCTCATTGATCAATCTTCCATCCACCGAATTTCATCAGAAGACAGGGTTTTTTTTTATTTTATTTATTTTTTTTAAAAATAATATATATATTTATATATATATATATATATTTAAAGTATAAAAGTTAGATTCTCTAAAATTCAAAGCTTTCTTAAAGTAGACACACCTTTCTGTCCAAAAAAAAAATGTAGGCACTCCTTAAAAGTTTCTAGATACACCTTTACTATTTATTTATTTATTTTTTTAATTTTTATATATGATAGAATTCTATTCTAGAATAATCTAAGTATATATGTGTGAAACTTTCTCTTAGAGTCTTGAACCTGAGTTTTTGCTTTCCCACCGCACAAAAACTCTGTATTTATGGAGGTAACTAACACACCAAAAGTGCACGGCATTTACACCTATACTTTTTAGAAGAGAATAAAAATTTACAGTCCATTGATTTACTAAGATAGAGTTAATTAATTAAGGGATTATAATTTTAAATTGGTTACTACATGTAATAATGATAACAAAAGATTTGGAAAGGTATCACAATTTATAACTTTTCGTTTGACAACTCAAAGAAATAAAGTGCAATTCTATCTGAGTTATGTTAATTAGTACCTTTAGGGTAATTGTTAATAGGATCATGTAAACAGATGCTCTTAGGGCAATTGTTAACAAATCATTTTAGAAAAGATTTAACACTACGTTTATGGAAAATAGAAAACGTTGTTAAAACATTAATCGTTTTTTTTTTTCTTATAAAAAATTTCCTAAAATGGTTCACTAACAAATGCCCTTAGGAATTTCGTTAACATTTTCCTTGTTAATAAATCATTTTAGAAAAGTTTTGATATTATTTTCATGAGAAATATAAAAAATTGTCAAAATAATTAATTTTTTTTTCTCTTAAAATTTTTTTTTTAATTTTTTTTTCTAAATCAATATCCTTAGAACATCTGTTACATTTTTCTTTTCTTGCATTTATAATGATGAAAATGTACTTGTTCATATAAAATAAAATAAAAATGATGATTATATACTTTATACAGTTTATAATGTAACGAGTCCAATTCTTTATTCATAAAATGAAAATAAAAAATGTTCGTCGAATTTGGATTACCAAAAACTGCCCATTATTGTGGGAAATCATTTGAAAACAATCTAAACACCAGAACGTTTTCCAACTCTTTTTTTTTTTTTTTTGCTTTTTGCACCGCGTCAATGATCCAATCACTATGTCTCTATGATTTTTCTTATACATTATTGTGGTGCGGACCACATTAGGAATTACCCAATGAAATTTCCTTTTAGATCTTGTCTTTACTATATATGTTTGTCCCCTTTTGATTCCCTTTCTCAAAACACATTATTCCAATCCATTTCCTTTTTACGTGTCTTTAAAATTTGCTTTAATATCCCATAGGAAGTTGATTTTAATTTCTTTTTAATGTGTAGCAACAAATTTTCTCTAGAGTGCAACCATGAAAAATGAAGATTTAAGAATTTATGGTTCGAATGGAAACACTTAGGAGGTGGACGTAGAGAACTTAAATGATGAGTTGTAAATTTAGAAATGTCAATTTTCATCTATCATATTATTAGTTTATAGAAATTTTTAAGTATTTCACTAGTCTCATCACACGCGCTTCGCATGTGTGATGAGTTTTTTTTTTTTTGTTAGTGGTCCTATTCTGTAGAAAAAAAAATTGCGTTATTTATTTATTTTTTTATATAAAATTTTTATTTTGAAATTTTAATTTATAAGTGAATAAATCAATTTGAAAATTAATAGAATAGTGGCCCTATTTTTTAGGCAATGTTTTAATCGGAGTTGGAGTTGCATTTTTATCGGATTATCCTTTAATTTTATCTTTACTTAAACATAAGGATGTAACAGTATTTTCAAACTACTTTATACAGTTTATAATGTAATGAGTCCAATTCTTTATTCATAAAAATAAAATAAAAAAAATGTTCGTCGATCTGGCCTAGATGGATCCATATGGGATCGCCACATGTTAGTCATATAGAGGTGGAATTTGGATTACCAAAAACTGCCCATTATTATGGGAAATCATTTGAAAACAATCTTAACACCAGAACCTTTTCCAACTCTTTTGTTTGCTTTTTGCACCGCGTCAATGATCCAATCACTACATCTCTATGATTTTTCTTATACATTATTGTGGTGCGGACCACATTAGGAATTACGCAAAGAAATTTCCTTTTAGATCTTGTCTTTACTATATATGTTTGCCCCCATTTGATTCCCTTTCTCAAAACACATTATTCCAATCCATTTCCTTTTGACGTGTCTTTAAAATTTGCTTTTATATCGCATAGGAAGTTGATTTTAATTTCTTTTTAATGTGTGGCAACAAATTTTCTCTAAAGTGCAACCATGAAAAATGAAGATTTAAGAATTTATGGTTCGAATGGAAACACTTAGGAGGTGGACGTAGAGAACTTAAATGATGAGTTGTAAATTTAGAAATGTCAATTCATCCATCATATTATCAGTTTATAGAAATTTTTAAGTATTTCACTCTAGCCTCATCACACGGTTCATGCGTGCTATGAGTCTTTTTTTTTGTTAGTGGTCCTATTTTGTAGAAAAAAATTGTGTTTTATTTTTATTTTTTATATATATAATTTTATTTTGAAAATTTAGTTTATAAGTGAATAAATCAATTTGAAAATTAATAGGATAGTGGTCCTATTTTTTAGGCAATGTTTTAGTCGGAGTTAGAGTTGCATTTTTACCAAATTGTCTTTTAATTTTATCTCTACTTAAATATAGGGGTGTAGGGGTATTTTTAAACTAAAAAATGAGGAATTCAAACAGAGAAAGCCCCTTAAATAATAGTATAGATAAATAAAAAGTGGAATCATCGGTAAGATACCGCTTTATCTAAAATAAAATAAAAAATGAAAAGAATCTATATTAGAATAACAACACCAAACAAAAATAATAGATGGATGAGAAATTAAGTCTAAGTTCATTTCATTGGAGTCTTTTCTAGCATCACATTTCCTCATATTAATAGATCAAACCTTGAACCTTATAGCTTTCAAAAAAAAAACCTTGAACCTTATAAAGAGAAAGGGGAACCAGTTAAAGAAAATAAGGTGATCATTTTGTTCTCGGTCCTTCCAGTAACTTAAATTTTGGGTTGCATCTTTCATGTCTCTCAGAACTAAGGGTAGAATACAATAAGTTGATTTCTTTTTAAGGATTCCAGTTGATTATGCAAGTCCAAGGGCCAGGTAGTCAAGGTCTTGCCATTCTTATTATCTTGTTTTAAGGGGTCCCAATATAAGGCTTTTGAGTTAATACCTGTGACTAAAGTATAGAATACCCACCCAGGTAGGTCATTATACTCAGCATTCTAGGTTAAAATTTTACATTCTCAATAAACAAAAAAAAAAAAAAAAATTAAAAAGTTTTGCTTTAAAATTCAGCAGCTGAAACAGAGCGATAATTATCTATCACACAACAATATCTAAAGTCATGAAAAAAATACAAAATTCTTAAGGTGAGAAATTGTTATTAATAGGTAAAAAATGGATGTTTATAAGTAAACTTTGATAAGAATCAATAAAATTTTTTGGGTAAAATACAAAGTAAACTAACCCTTTAAGTTTATTCAGATTTCATTTCAGTCCTTAGACTTTGTTTTTGTTTATTTCAGTCTTCTAACTTTCAAGTTTATTCAATTAAGGCTTTTCCATCAACTTTTGTTATATGTTGTGGTTAATTTTTCAATTTGATAAATTTTTCTTCAAAATTTTTGAATAAAAAAAAATTCAATTAATGATTGAAAAGTATTTTCTAATTTTTTTTTCAAAAAGTTTTAATAAAAGTTAACGGAAAGACTTTAATTGAATAAATTTGAAACTTAGAGGGCTGAAATGAACGAAAATTAAGTTAAAGAGTTGAAATGAAATTTGAAGAAAGTTAGAAGGTCAGTTTTACATTTTAGTAAAAAATTTTCAATTCAATATTGAAAAAAAAAAAATAGTACGAAAATAATTATGTGTAACATTACTTATCTCACAATAGCTAGATTCTATTGTAGAATCCACAAACAAGGAGAACAAAGACGCATGACATAACCTTTTCCAACCGATAGGTTATTCCCAATTTGACATGATTGCTCAACTGTTCCATTAATCCAAATAGTTCCTTTCACAACGAATTTTAAATAATTTTTATAATAGTTGAAGTTGTTATAAATAAGGAAAATTTTAACTTATCCCATAAGAACATTGATTTAAGAATTATTTTTTAAATAAAAATTTTATGAAAAAAAGTAATTAACTTTTTTTACAAATTTTTATATTTTTCATAAAAGTGATAAAGCTTTCTTAAAATGACTTATTGATAAATTTTCTAAAGTCATTAGTTAACAAGGCCCATAAAATAAAACTTACACCAAAATGATTAAGTTTAAATAATGTTATACAAATCATAACATGAAATAAGTTAAGAAAAAAATTATGAAATTTATTTTATCTTAGGTTTTACTAACGTATGTCTTAGTAAACCACTTTTAAAAAGTTTTTATAAAAACAAAAAATTTATTAATTTTTATTATAATTTTTATTAATTCCCCATAAAATATTTCTAAAAAAATGAATGATTAATTTTTGTCGATTGAGCTTTTATATTTAGCACGGTTGATTTCAATTCAACATCCAAGCCCACCACGTCAGTACAAGGGCAAAGTGATGGTACCAGTCGAGATTAATGAACATGGCGCATGCTGGGACAAGAAAAATCACGGACTTTAGACAGAGTTAGTGGGCAGTCACTTTGTGCCCAACCTAGAAGCAGCCAACCCAACTTTAAGCCTAAAACATCACCTTTTTCAAAGTAATCACTTTAGAGTATTGCAATTTTTTTAAAGAAAATAGAAGAAACATAAAAAAAATTACACAACTTTTGTTATAAATCGTTTTGTTCTTATATATTTTTATATATATAAAGTTCAAACCTAAATAAAATGATTGAATATCTGCATTTCTGATTTTTTTTTTAAATTCTTATTATCTATTTAAAACTAATTTAATGATAAAATAAATTTTTTTTTTTTTTAGATTATCCATTAAATTCTATAAAAGCCCCCCCTCCCCCACTTATATATAAAAAATTTATATTCTCCAATGAAAATTGAAATATAAAAAAACAAAACAATTTATAATAGAAATTTTAAATTTCATAAAATTAAGACACATATTTTACTCAAATTTGACATTTTATTATTACCATTATTTTCATTAAGAATGTGTGTTTTTCTTGTTTTACTTTACTCACATGATATATATATATATATATATATATGTTTGTATTTTGTTTCATTTAGTCATATATGATATGTTATATTATGTAATGATGATATTAAAAATGTATATTACTTGATTTTGAATTAATAATTTGATATAATTTAGGTAGCATTATGTGATGAAGTCTTTGATATATTTATTTTGTAATATATATAACCTCAAACGGTACATGAAGTAAATTGACATCAAAATACTCTATTTCAAATGAATAAACCGGAATAAACAAGGAAGGGAATTGACAACTTTGATTGATATGAAACGCACCACATGATCATTCATGCATGAATAAAGAACTAGTTGTTGTTTTTAAAATTACGAGTATAATTGAGTAAATTGCATGAGTTCCATATCTATTGAGTCTTGATTCTAACTCTGTAAATTGTTGAACATGCAGGTACTCAATGACGAGACATTTGCTATTCTAGTCCTCATGGCATTGTTCACCACCTTCATCACAACTCCAACAGTCATGACCATTTATAGACCAGCTCGTGGCATCTCCACCAGAACTCATCGAAAAAAATTGTGTGACTTGACCACGACAGATGACTCCAAAGACGAGCTTCGTATTCTTGCTTGTGTTCATGACCCTCGAAACGTACCCTCCATCATTGCCCTCATCGAGTCCACTCGAAGCACTAAGAATTCCATTCTCAAACTCTTTGTCATGAATCTAGTCAAGCTCACAGAACGCTCTTCTTCGATCGTTATGGTCCATCGGGTCCGTAGGAATGGTTTTCCTTTCTTTAATCGTTTTCGCCGAGGCGAGTGCCATGACCGAGTGGCTGAAGCATTCCAAGGTTATAGTCAATTAGGCCGAGTTATGGTTCGGCCTACCACAGCCATTTCGGCCATGTCTACCATGCATGAGGATATTTGCCACGTGGCAGGTGATAAGAGGATCACGATGATCATCTTGCCCTTCCATGTACGATGGAGAGACGAGGGAGATGGGTTGGCTGAGAATGTGTCCCAAAGTTGGAGAGAAGTGAATCAGAGGGTACTAAAGGATGCACCATGCTCAGTGGCTGTGCTTGTGGACCGGGGTTTTGGTACTGAGACCCAGAATCCAGGACCTAATTCTAGTGTGGCTCATAGGGTTTGCATAATCTTCTTCGGTGGACCTGATGATCGCGAGGCCTTGGAATTGGGTGGTAGGATAGCGGAGCATCCAGCAGTTAAGGTGACACTTATAAGGTTCGTTGAGAAGGATGGGAAAGAGTCTAAGGGCGAGATGTTGCGGCTCTCACCGGCCCAGACACAGTGTAGTGATCAGATCTCCCAGACACAGTGTAGTGATCAGACCAATAGCTTCTCCACCGCTAAAATGAATTGTGAGAAAGAAAGGGTAAGATACTATTTCAGTTCAGTTTGGATAAAGGAGAAGAGAGAAGGAGTAGATTAGAGTTGGTCAAAAATTAAACTTAATGAAATATAGTCTTATAGAAAGATTAATGTTCCATATTTCTGGTCAAATTTACTCTACTTTTCCTCTCTTCCCCTCTAGCAAAATTGGCCATCAGTCTCTCTATTAGACTACTACCTCAGTACTATCATTAAGTTTAGATACGTAATAAAATTTTCAAATTTTTTTCATGCCCGTAAAGTTGGTAGATTATGATTAGCGTAGTGATCCCACCTGAAAAATCTTACACGAATCATAATCTGTCATATCAAATCTTGTGAAAGAAAGTCGTCAAATTTTTGTTATGTAAACTTGTTACCTAAAAAAAAGACCTTATATATGTTTGTAACAGCTAATTGGTCGTATAGCATGCACTAAAGTCAATTAATTTCTAATTTCTGTACATAAACAGAAGCTGGATGAGACTGCAGTTGCTGAGTTTCGACGCAAGTGTGGCGGGGTGGATTATAAAGAGGAAGTGGCTAGCAATGTCATAGAGGGGGTGTTGACAATAGGGCAGAGTAGAGACTATGATCTTATAGTTGTAGGGAAGGGTCGGTTCCCATCAAATATGGTAGCTGAGGATGCAGAGCTAGGGCCTATTGGAGATATATTGACCTCTTCAGCCCATGGCATTGTGTCTTCAGTGCTTGTGATTCAACAACATGCAGAGGAGGCTCCTGAGTCAAAGGTATGTAGTAGAGTATGAGAAGTTTACAGCTGATGAATCGTCAAGTGTGCCAGACATTTCATAGGATTTTGTTTGATCAGAACAACTATATGTAAAGTGTACACGTACCTTGTCACAACATCAATGCTAGCACCATACATTTTCATTAACATTGCCACAACTGTCCAATATGGCTAACTGTGAGTGACAAAAAGAAAATAGTGGGTTCATATGATTGATAGTAATAGACAATTTAATAATAGATAGTCAATCACAATTTCTCACATGAGACAATTTTTGCAATGTGTGTATGAAATTGTATGGTACTAGCTAGAATTATTAGTTGGAATAGTTGCAACTAGTTCGGCTTTTAACAATATGGAATCTGGCCATTTGGTGCTCTTGTCATATATTGTAAAATAATCTCTCTTCGTTTCAATTGTTGGTCTTGATAGAGAACTCGGTCCTAGCCTTACCAAGGTATTCCCTGAAAAGGAGGAAAATGTTGAAGGTATAGGGCCACGATTTTATTCTTGAACATCACATTATTTAAAATTTAAAAACATTATACACGTGAAATTTGTGATATATAATTTGAATTAAATAGATTAATTTTAAAATGGAGAAAATTCTTTCCAAATTGTTTGAAATTTTAATACTTATAAATTAAAGTGATAATACTTGCAATTAGTGTCACATTAACAACAAAATAAATTAATATTTAGTAAAATTATGTATAATTTTTAGTTTAATAAAATTATGTATAATTTTTAGTTTAATAGAATTATATTTTTAAATTAAAAATTCAACCCTATAGCTTTAGAAGTAACAAATTAAATCTTGAGATTTTAAAAAATAACCAATTAGATATTATATTTTCAAAGGTAATAAATTAAATCTTGAGAAAAATCTACTCATTTAAGTGGAAAAACACTGTGTTTGGGGTTTAAATAAATTGAGGGATTAATTTATTACTTTTTAAATCCTCATGGTTTATTTTAGTACTTTTAAAACTACAAGGTTTAATTTGTTACACCCATTAATTATAAAGTTTAAAATGCAACTTTTCCCTTTTTAAATTTTTTTTAAAGATATCAAGGCTCAATCCTAGCCAATGTCCAAGTCTATTATCCAAAGTCATTGTATCTAATCCTACTTAGAATGCAAACAAAATCATTATAATTTTACTAGGAGTGTAAAAAAAGTAATTTTAATTCTACTTGTAGTGTAATTATATTAATCATAGATTTGTCTAGAATTTAGTTTACTATAAATATTAATTTGCCCTTCAATGGGTTCAGTATACATTTAGAACTTTATTTTAGAAGAGTAATAGATAAAACTTAATGGTAAAGATATACAGTCTTCAAGATCTTTCCATTGTAAATCTAGGCCTATGAGGCTAAATCATGTCAATTTCGTTCTCTTTTTTTCACTCTCTCCATCCTTTGTTTCAAAGTTGTGTCATGCGTGCATTTCCTACGTAGCCTTTCCATTGTGAATGTTCACCTCTAAGCCTAAGGTTGAACCATGTTAATTCATTGTATTATGATATTCTCTCTCTCAGTTAATGGAAATTGTAGTTACTATCATGTTCACTGGCCAGTAGCTATACCCAAAAAATCAAAAACAAAAACCCAGTTTTTTAATAATCACTTGTGGTGTTTTAGAACAAGTTTTGTTTGGTTTGTGTTCAAAGTTCGAAACCCATCTACAAAAAAATAGAGAAGGGCCTAATTTGAATCTGACTCAAGGAAAATTTATGCTTAAGAATTAGAAATCAATAAAGAGCTCAACAATGTTTTTTTTTTTTTTTCACTAAAGAATTTGTATGTAATCGAGTCGTTGTCAAATCTTATTTCATTTTCTTGGAAAGTGTTGTATTTATCTAGTACTTACCTTGTTTTTACCTGAGGAACTTGTGAGAAGGCCAGATAATTATAGAGTCAATCAATGATAGCATTATAGCAGGTTACTCTCTCTTAATTTGTGTGGCACAGAGAAATTGAATTTTGAAACAAATGGGTTAAGCTATGAATTGAACAAATGTTTTTAAAACTTGGAATGATGTAGATACACATGATTGCATTATTTGCATTCTCGCCCATCAAAGCCATTTAGATTCTGTGTTATCATTGGAATGCCCCACTTGATGAGAGTTTGTAGAATGGTCAGTATAATTAGAAAGGAGAGTAGGATTCTGAATTGCAATTTCATTTTTGGAGTTGGCTGTCTGCTTCATTTATTTTCCCATATTTTCTAAGTCTTTGAATAGATTGTCTCTTTGTCATAAGCTAGGTTGTCCACATAATTCACACGGGCCACTGATTTCAAGACCCATCAATTTTCTCTTGGGATAGTCCTTAAACATATATTCCTTGTGCAAGCTGTGACTAACTCATTTCCTTTATTCTCTGCCTGGCACACCAGTTTAAAGGGATTCTATGGATAAAGTAGATTAAGGCAAGCATGACAGCTGTGAACAAAAATGAGATTCCATGTATTTGTAGGATATAGCATGTCTGGGTGCCAAGGAAGGATATAAGAAAACGAGGGTAAAAAGGTTCAAATACTTGTCACATTGAAATAAGCCTTTGCAAAAGATGTTTCCCACTATCCAATTGATTGAATGGAGATAAGTTCTATGAATGGGTGCCAATGAACTGTGGAACTTAGTACATAAAAATGGGCAGAGGGTGAGGTTCTAGGTTAAAATCAATGTACGTTTTTTGACCCCTTAAAACACAACCAGATTAACCTAGTTAATTAGCCAAGTGATTACTTAATCAAATTATTTAAATCTAGGTTAACACAAATATATCATATCATTGTAAAGTGTAAAAAATAAATAACACAACGATATAATAACTCAGGAAAACCAAATAGGTAAAAAAATCTGGAAATGATTTAACCTAACTATCTTCAAGGTAAAACAAATCCACTATGAAAGAATTGAAGTTTACACAATAGTGATTTAGACCATTAACACCATTAACATCCTATTGCTACCTCGAGTAGGAAACTTACTACCATGACCATGTGACAGCTTCGAGTCCACGGATTACTTCTTTCTTGGATTCATAGCAACCACAACTACTCCCAGTTGTGTTTTCTTTAGGCTCTTTATGTAGTAATTGAAACAATCACTAGGCTCTTAACATCAATCTTGAGATTGGAAACCCTAAGTATATATGAAGGCAAATACATCTAGATCTCAAAAGAGATTCATACACATAGCATAAACAACATCAATAAAATGTGACTAGGGTTTTTCCTTTTATACTTAAGGCAAAACATAAAACCCTATATGTCAAACGGGCTTGGGCTGAGTTGAAAAATTTTGCAGAAAAATAATCTGCATGAGCTTCGATCGATCGAGTCTAATTCTCGATTGATCAAGCCAGGTAGATTTACACAGTAAATCTTCCAGTACGCTCGATTCCAACTTTACAGATGAATATACTTTGAGCAAGTCTAAAACAAGACTAAACGTTTTGATCGTGATTTGCCAACATTACAAAATGAAGTTCTAAGACATTTAAACCAAGTCTTAGAACCCAACAATCAAAATTTAGAGTTACCTATATTTTTTAAAGAAATTATAACTGTATTGTGAAGCTTTATCAACATTTTCAGATAGTTTAATATATTTAATTTTTTTTTTTGGGAATCACAAATATCATTTTGGATTTGTTAAAAAATATTTGGTTATGCACTAGTGGTTCACAGTAACTCAGACAGTGAATGAACAAATCCAAACTTTTATGCAGACTAGCTTTGGCTTAAGGCATGTATGACAAATCTTATTACTTTACATGTATTGAGTTATTGTGCATACATGCTTTGCAGATGCCTATCTTGGTTTTCATATTTAAATAATAATAATAATAATAATAATAATAATAATAATTTCCTTCACTTTGATGTCAAGGAATATATGCAAAAACCAAGATTTGTTCACATTTAATCATGACAAGGACATTAATTATCATTTCTCAATATGCCAGTCTTATGATAATCTTATATGATAGTTAATGTGAAGCTCTCTCCTAGAGACTTGAACCTCGACTTTTACCTCCAACACTTTGTGGAGTGACCACCACATCAATCATGAGGAAATATGCCTTGAGCCCATTACAACAATGATACCATGGTGCCCAATTGGTTTAAAACTTTAAATAGTGGAAATATGGCCTTGAGCCCATTACAAGATGTAAAAAATTATGGGTCATGAGCCCATGAATGCGGTTGATTGCCCGGGAGGTTGTAAGACATTTGTTTTTAGGTAATAAAATTTATAGATGACCAAAATGAGTATTCTTAAAATTTTCTTCTTATCTTTTTGTTTGTCTTTTTATAAGACAATTTTTACTATATACTGCCACACATTTTTTGTAAGAGAGCTACAAATAATAGAGCTTCATATTTTTAGAGTTTTGACTTTGTGTTTGTAAAGTTTTACTGCAATTTTCTTACATTATAGTGATGTGGCCTCCAAGTAAGCATTAGGAACAAGTGAAGAGCCTCCACATATAGACACAAAAGAAAAAAATAATAATAAAAAACAAGAGCTCAACACCCTGCAAATAATACATGATTTTAGAGCTTCAACAATAAAAGCATTCACATACGAGAATGTAAAAAATATTTATTTTACATCCTTAAACACTATTTTATCTATCTTACTAACTTATTTAACAATACACCCAACAATTTAGTTCTTATTCTCACATACAACCCAATAAAATAATATAAACTACAAAAACAAATAATATAAAAAATCACTTATCCCTCTCCTCCTTCTTCCCTCTCTCTCTCTCCCCCCAACAACCACAATCAAAACCCACCACCAAACCACCCACTCCACCTTTGAAAAACCAGCCACCACTTAACCACCCATCCACCACGGAAACTCTAGCCACCACCCACCTCAAAAACATCAACCCACCACCGAACCACCCATCCATTACTAAAAAGTAGCCACCACCAAACTAAACACCCACCATCGAACCACCCATCCACCACGGAAACACCAACCACCATCCACCTCAAAAACATCAACCCACCACCAAACCACCCATCTATTACTAAAAACTAGCCACCACCAAACTAACCACCCACCATTGAAACACCAAACAACCAACCACCACACTAAAATCCCAAATCCAAACACACCAAACCCAAATCAACCAACCAAGCCCAGATCACAAACGCAAACCCAAACCATAACCTCACTGATCCACTGATAGGTGTTGTATGGGTGTAGATTTTGGGGTGTGTGCAAGTGTTGATGTGTGTGTAGTGCAAGTGTTGAAGAGGTGCAAGGCTGAAGTTGTGCACGTACTAAGGCTATGTTGTGCTGAGCTGAAGGCAGTTAAAGGCAGAACTAAGTTGGAGTTAGGTAGGTAGTTATGGCTGAGCTGAGTTGGAGTTAATTAGGTAGTTATTGTGATTAGTTGTTATGCAGTTAGTTAGTGGATGAATCAGATTGTATAAATAAATTAGGGAATGAATTGTAAGGACCATATGTGAAATGTATAAACTTGTTCTTCTTTTCCTTTGTTTCTTCCTTATCTCCTTTTCTTCTTCTTTCCTTTAGCTTTGTTCTTTAAGTCTTGGAGGCCTAGTTTCCCTCGAAGAAACTACCAAAGTGTTCTTGATTTCAATCATATTAGCAGGATCTTATCATCCACAGCCAAACCCATGCTATCATCACTGCAATACCCATGAGCCACCAGTAACCCACAACCCATAAACCCAAAACCGAAACCCACAACCCACTTATGGTCAAACCACCATTGCACCACTTGAGAGAGAGGGAAGTCCAGAAGAAGCATGGAACAAATAGAGAGATCGAAGAAATAGAGGGAGAGTGATGAGAGAAAGAGAATATATATTAAACAAAGGGAAAATCAAGTTTTCATCCTCCTAATATAAGTTCTATATTAAAAAAGGGAAAGCAAGCTTCCATCTTGCTACAGTAAGTTCTATAAGAGCTCTAAAATTCTACACCATTGTATCTACTACTACAAAAGCCTATTACAATTAGAGTTGATGGAATTCATGGGCTTACCCTTATAGTTTTTACTTTTAGGTAATCAAGTTATAGTTTATCACAATTAATTGAACCCATCTTAATTTTGACACCTTGCTTTTCTTCTCTATCAAGAAGGAAAATCAAAGTTTTTATTAAGTAACAGAGGCCAAATCTGTTGGGTGCAACGTTGGTTATGAGTAGCTATAGGAGAGAATTTTTTATTTTAGTTTGTGAGGCATATATGGTAAGAAAAATATGGAGATGGATGCCTTAAAAAAGAAAACTTTTTCAGTTTTGTTGTAAGGAGGAGGCATAGGTACAGAGTTGCAATTCCTCTGTATTCTACTTCATTTCATTTCCTTGTAATTCTTAGTACATGGCTTTTATCTAGACATCTTCTTTTGCTACTACTTCAAAATTTTGATGCTCACA
This sequence comes from Quercus lobata, assembly GCF_001633185.2. Taxonomy (NCBI): domain Eukaryota; kingdom Viridiplantae; phylum Streptophyta; class Magnoliopsida; order Fagales; family Fagaceae; genus Quercus; species Quercus lobata. The sequence continues at coordinate 47,794,389 of NC_044910.1, read as the reverse complement.
TGCGACAAATGCTACATCACATGATTCATAAATCAATATCAATCAAAATATATATCATCTGGGAAAACATGAGGTGCTGCCAAGTGGCATATTCTATGCAAAAATAATGATTATATTCTTGAGTGTCACATCAGAGACAAGAACAAATTAAATATTGACATTTTTTTTTTTTTTCATTTGGTTCCATATTTCAAGACCTTCCTAATTAACAAATAAATATTCTTTGTATCTTTTTGTGTAATGTTTCAAAACTTTTCATCCATCACACATACACACAAAACACTTTGCATTTTAATTCATCATTTTCACCTCTTGCACTTCTACATCTTTATATATACTTATCCATGGCCCTTCATCCTATCCCATATCAAATACACAGACAAAAAATTATGTCATTTACCTTCAATCTTTCGACAACACCTACCTAGCTCTAATATTGTTGTCTTATCTAATCCTAACTCATATGAGTTGGCTACAACCAAGAAAGTGGGGGATTGCATTTTATATTGAATAACAACAGCAATTACAATTTTGATGTTAAAGTTGGACGTTGTAGATTTGTGAGTTTTGTAAATGATTTGATTGATTGTGAGTATTTAAGATAGGTATTTTGTTTTAGAATTAAGGAGAAAGAGAAAGACACATTTTATATCAACTTTTATTCCATAATATTCCTCCAAAGTTTTTTTATTTATTTTTTTTTCAATTGAATAATTATAATAGATATGTGTGTGCAATTTATAATTGTTGCATTTTATGATGAACTCATTTTTAATAAAGTTTTATGACAATTATGCTATAATACATACACAACATTCTCCAAAACTATTTTACATAAAATATTACAACATTATATGTACATCACATAGGTAACTTACTAGTTTCTCTTAAATAACATACCTTTCTTGGTGGAGTTCCGAAATCTGAGGATGTTCCAATTGATGTGCTTGGACTTTCTAATGGGTTGTGATCCTATGACTTGAACTTGCATTTGGAGTTGATTTAGGGTTTGAATATTCTTGATTTGTCACTGGTTTAATAATCTTAAACATTTTAGGCCTTTGAGTGGAGGCGATTACCCAATTCCATGTTGCTGATTCAACGAAGATAACATCATGAAAAATAACGAACTTATTGGTTTTGGGGTTGAACAGGAGCTAACCTTTTGATTCATTGTTGTGGCCGCCAAAGATATTCATCTCTCTTTTTTATCAAACTTTTCTCTTTCTGCTTTGGAATTTGAGCATAAGCAATACATCCGGAGTCCAAACACTTTTGTTGATGGACCTAGGGTTTATGTCCATGCCAAGCTTGATATAACTCTTGTTCAGAATGGCCTTTGTAGAAGACCAATTTAAAATATATATAGCAATGTTAATTGCTTCTGCCCAAAAACTATTTGAAATTCCTTTCCGTTTCAACATGCTTCATGTCATTTCTACAATTGTATGATTCTTGTGTTATGCCATGCCCTTTTGCTATGGAGTGTGTCATACTGTGAATTGTCTTTGCTCTTTGCAATATTTTAGCTTGGGTTCATAAATAAATTCTCTGCCACGATTTGTTTTGAGAGACTTTATTGGTCCGCACCACTTTGTTTTTTCTTTTTCTTTTTTTTTTTTTAAAAAAAATTTATAGAAGTGCTTCAAACTAGAAAAGAAACTTAGTGTGCATTTGAAACGCATGTTTTCTGTGCGTTCCTGTGTTTTGTTGAAAAACAGTAGGTCCCATGCATTGTTTACGGGACACGTAAGTATTTTTTCAGCAAAAAAAATTTTAAATTTGGGTCCCACGGTACTATTCACACATTTAAAAATTAATTTCTTATAGTATTTTCAGTTTTTAGTTTTCAACAATAAGTGGTATCTAAATAGACTCTTAAAACCTTTAATTTTTGTTTAATAAAATAGACCCATTCGAGTATAGTCATCAACAAATAAAAGAAAGTATCTATTATCATTGAGTGATGGGGTTCTTATTGGTCCACAAATACCAACATGCACCAATTCAAGTGGTGCTTAGGCTCTCCATGCAGTTTTTGGAAACAGGAGCATGTGCATTTTCCATAAATGCATCCTTCACAAACTTGATTTACTTTGTGTCGAGGGACGTTTTGCGGCAAGGGCCAAAAAATGGGTGAACAGCTTAAACCTCCCATTGGGTTCTTTGGAAGTGATTATTTGTAGAGAGTATTGAGCTCAAAATTCCAATATTTAGTAAATAAAGGCTGATGGTGCTTTAATAAGAAGGAAATCAAAACACCAATAAGTAAAATGAAGTAAAAAGTATAAAAATAATAGATTTGAAATTTCAACCCATAGTCAGCAAGAAGAGGAAATTAAGAGAGATTGTGAGGAAGAGAGAGAAGGTTCCCTTGTACCTATATTTCCACCCCAAACTTTGAAATTGTGAGAATGTTAGTTGGCTAAATAGCCTTTTGCTTTAAAGTTTCAGCTCTAGAGATAAAATGTGTTTGGTTTTGTTTTGAGCTGAAGGGAGAGTTTAATAGTAGTCTTTAGGTGTTCTTAATGATTGGTTTTTAGGCTAAAAGATAAGACTATGGACCTCCAAGGTGCTAAGTTGACGTTTGGTTTAGATTTGTTTTAGTTGGGTAAAAGAGTAAGCTTGCTTTATGCATAATTTTGGAAAGATTTGACTAAGCCCCCATTGGGAGGCTCACCTAAGTGAGGGCTAACAGCCAGAGTTGGCCAATGAGAGCCAACTATTTTTAAAGGGAAAAATGGGTTCAGGTAGAAACTTTGGGCCATAATCATCAGAGCATAAAAGCTATTTTGGAGTGGAAATTTCAGGTATAAGACCTCTTCTATGAGCCTGAGATGCTACCAGTGTCCCTTGCCCACTTGGTAGCACGCCTAGGTTGGACACATGAAAAAGGTTCGAAAGAAAATGATCCATACCCTTCAAACTACACTTATTCAATTTCCCTAATATGTTACATGGACTTGGGCCATACTTAAAGAATTAACTGTAATGGTACTTTTGCCACTACGGAAATTTTCTTCTTATCTATAATGGTACCTTCAACATCATCAAAATTTATTTTGTAGCCTTATTTTAATAGTTGTCCAAGACTTAATTGATTTGCAGATAATCTAGGACCATAATGCACATCATAGAGAGTTACCTCCTTTTGATTCAACAACTACAGATTTTCCTTTGATGTCATGAAATTCTACTTCTCCAAGCTTTTACTTTGTATGTGAAGCCTTCGTCAAGACTCACAAAAAAATTATATATTCTCTGTCATATGATTACTGCAAGTAATATCTAGATACCATATATATTTATATTCTTGTTGCATAGACACACATGAGAAAAATACTTATCTTCAACTTCCTTAGTGAAGTGGCTTCATTTTCTTCTTTTGCATCTTTGTGGTAATAGACTCTGAAAGTTCAAATAGGTGTAAAAACACCCTTGAATGTTTAGACCCCCAAATACAAAATAACCAATTCAAGCTTTATGACAAACAACAAGTGTGTGGAAAATGAACATAAGCTATAAACAAAATTGGAAATCAATCTAAGCCAATTATAAATCACATCCACAGCAGAAAATAAAAGGCAAAGATAAAGGGAAGAGAGATGCAAACATAAGGACAACACGCGATATGTTATCGAAGAGGAAACCGAAACTCTCGGCGTAAAACCTCTCCACCGCCCTCCAAGCAGTCAATAATCCACTAGAAAATATAGTTGGGATATATGAATAGCAATAGACCCTCCAAACCTAATTTACCCGATGTACCTAAGCCCTCCAAGCTTCTTGCTCCAACGAGGTTGCGCCGAACCTTTTTCTTTTCTAGCTTACCGGATTCCGCTACTTGACCATAGCATCCGCCATCCTTGGCATCTTCCAATGCTTCCCAAAACTCCACAAACACTCAACACTCTAAATGGGTGTGAGTAGTATTTGGATAGAAATCTCCTCTCAATAGGTATGACAATGAGAGAGGGAATAAGAAGAGACTACCAAGATTTCTCTCTAATAATGAGTAGCTCTCTCTAATTAGGTGGGTGTTTTTAAGAAACCTCTCTTAGGGTTTTTCTTTCTGAAATAGCCCCCCATATTTTGTGGGAATGAGGGGTATTTATACTGGGGTGAGAATGGAATGCGAAGAGTCAGTTTTTCCAAAAACAGGGCTGGCTGGCGACTTGACCTCGCGACTTGACTGAGTCGCGAGTTCAAGCCGCGAGCTAACTTAATGGACAGTCTGGATTTTTGTCCTGTAGTGCTCCAGCTGGCATGACTGTTCAGCTTCCCAGCATGCTCTGTACGTGTGCTGCTTTTGGCGGCTTGCAAGCCGCGAGCCTCCCGTGAAATCAAGCCGCGAGTCTCTGCTTCACTGCACAGTCTTGAGCATTTCTTCACACTCTCTCACACATTACCCTTACATGATTCCCACCTAAATAAAAGGTTTCTAAGTGCTATATTACAAGCAAATTTGTCACGGAATAAAGCCAACATATGGTTGATTAAATTCAACCTTACAATCTCCCCCTTTGGCTATTCCGTGACAAAACACCCTAAAACAGACTCTAGACTTAAACGTGAGTTTGGGAACAATGGCAAAACTCATTCACAACTAAATCTAGAAGCTGTGCAGCTCTTGAAACATATGAACATGAATCTCCTGAAACATAACAATACATCATGATCATTGTATGCAGAAAAGCATGAAATGCATATGAAGCAAGCAATATGTGATCAAGCAAAGATGGAGTTAAGAAACAAACCATGGCTTGATCAAACAAGCAATCACTACAAGGTAGTGATCACAATACTCATTCACACTTGGAATGAACACTTGAACATACAAGCTAACGAGAACAATGCAAGTTACTTGTGTGCCCAACATTCAACCAATACATAATACACTAAGTATATGCATCTAGGAACAATCCTACAAGGGCACAAGAGTGACAGTACATAAATCAAAATGCAAGACATTTAGATAGAAGTACTGATTTCAACATAGCATAAAAGGCTGCATTAAGCAAGGTACAAACCATAAAGCCTACAGAATATGCATAAAACATAACCCTAAAAGCTTACAAAAGCAACATGGGTACAAAGCACAAAATACTAAATATAAATTTAAACAATATAAACTAAGAGTGCTTAAAGTTTCTCCCCTTCAAAGTGATGAGAAGCTGTGATGCACTTAGAACATATATACTTGTAACCTGAAACACTTGCACAAAATACATTAGACCCTCAAGGTAAAGCAAGTAATAAAAGGAGAAGTATAATGTAACAAGTAAATTGCGATCAAGTAAACATGATGTGAGACATGTGAGCAACTTGATCAAACACCAAAATAGTCATATAGAAATGACTACAATGATCACATAGCAAAGTAATTGATCATTCGAACATGCATTCAATGAAGCACAATAGCATAAGGAAGTATGCATGTCCAAACGCAAACATGAAGCGATGAGAACAACAAAGCATAACTCAAAGCACCATAAAGCCACAAACAGAACAAAGTTTTCTTATTATCTCAATGTCTTCTCTCCCTTGGTATATGCATCTCCCCTATGGAATATCTCTCTCCCTACAAATGTGCATGAGAAATAGAATTTCTCCCTCTAAGGATGTGCACAAGAGTCATATAGAAATGACAAAACACTCCGGTATACTTTCTAGAGTATACTCTCCCCCTTTTTGTCAGGAATAGACAAAAGGTTAAGAAGAAACGAGGGCAAGAGATGAAGGTACGAACAATGATAATGATGCATGAGGGATGCGAGATGGATGATAAAATGAAGTTTAATCCTAAGACAAAACAAAGTGCTACAAAGCATAAGGTAAACATGACATGCTGGGATGAAGAAACAAGGTATAGACTAATGCATGACAAGGGTAGCAAAGGTGTGTGCAAGAGGTGGCTATGTGCAATGCATGAAAAATGCACATGTGAGGTAAGGTGTGTTAAATACACAACCAATGAACCAGACATATTCCTAATGAGGAAACATGAGAAACCCTAAAGTTTGGTACTCATTAGAGTCCAAACAAGCAAAAAAATGTCTTAGAGACATTTTATCAAACACCTAGTATGTATACTATGAACAATAATGTGAAACAATGCATGAACATCATGAAATCTATCCTTAATACATGTTCTTTCTGCCATAAGGGGCCAACAACCAATGCAAATCATCAAAAGAAATCAATCCCATGAAGAAATTTGACAAAAATTAAGTTTTCCCAACCCCTATAAAAAAAATCCCAACCAAGAAAATAAAACTCTCCAAAACATAATCTAAAGATCAAAATTAATGAAAAGAGTTTATAATTACCTTAGAAATGTTAATGGATTGAAAAACCATTCAAATTGGTTGGGTTTTGATATAAAAATATTGAAAGAGGGGTTTTAGAGAGGATGGGAGAGGTTTAAAACAAGTTTCCCACGAAAAAGCTCTTTAAAAAGCTGATTCTGGGCGTCTCGCGACTGGCGAGTCGCGAGCCAAGTCGCCAGTGAGCCGCAAAACCTCTTTGTATGAACTCGCAGCTTAAACTCGCAGCTTGCAAGTCGCCAAACTGAATAGCCAAACTGGCAGCTTGCTGGCAGCTCACGCAAGTAGCTAAAATGAGTAGCTAAAAATTCTGACACTTGTTTTTCAAAACAGAACATGTTTAAACATTAAAAAACAAAGTAAGCACTAAACATAAACACAAAGAGTGAAAAAAATCACTTCCAAAAACATATAAAATAATCAAAAATCTTTTTGGATTGAACCATATATGATAGAGTATACACACATCACATTTAGACAAGTACAATCTAACAAATGAATAAAACATTCATTGAGCATTAGACATGTGTATTGTGTGTGTGTGTGTATCAAAAGTGGAATAGTCCTTAGTCTAGAGTGAAGTTTTAATGATCAATTCAATCAAGTCATACACAACTAGTACTAAGTCAAGTGGTCTATCTCAATTATAGAAATGAACATATATGACCTCCCACAAGAAAATGATTACATACGATAAAACTTTTCATTTGGCTTCTTTACAATTCATAACATTTGATCATTTTGAATCAAAATATCTCATTTTGAGATCGATGCCTGACATTTGTGATATTTCAATTTGATGAACAAGTCTTTGGCTTTTTGGGCATCATACAATTTCATATAAGTCGCTTTCCCTTTTTCCTAGTCAAATACTAGTATGTGCGACGGCTTTTGCAGCTCATTATCTCTTTTCATTTTGAGATTTACATTTATTGAGCTCTTTAAGCAATAAAAATAAAGAGTGGGAAGAGATATAAGCACAAGTCTACGCATGTATCAAAACCAACATAACTATTGACTAATCATTCATGACAAGCTTGAAAATCGATTTACAACAATCACACAAAGATGTCAAAATTTTTCCCACAATGATATAAGTGCAAAAATAACAAACTAAGCTCGAAAATGCACAAAGCCATTTGTACAAAGGTACAAAGCCAAACTCACATGTGATATGTGCTCAAACAAATACTATCAAACTTTTTGAATTTTTTTTTTTTTTTACTTTTTATGTGGTTTTTGGATTTTTACTCACACAAAACAGAAACATAAAAGTAAGATAAAAAACGAAACAATGCATACAAATAAATGCAAGATGCACAAAATGCATGAAGTTATGACATTTAATGCATGAAGGGTCCTACAAAGATCGAAAGAATTAGATGAAGGACCAAAAGAGCAAAGGCTCAACTATAGGAACCCTTCCTTATTCAAACAGAACGATTGTTTGGAATGAGTCTCTTAAGAGAAGTGAGACGAGGGTTGGAAGAATGAGAACTAGAGATGCACATAGTCAAGGAGTTAAGAGCATCAAACATTTTCTTTAACAACATGCTTTTTTCACTCAAAACCGGTTTACTCTTTTTAGCACAACTTCCAAAAAGCTCAAGTTTTTCTTTTTTATTTATTCTTTTAAAAGCATGAAACTTAGAGCATTGAGGTCTTAGATGACCAAAGGCACCACAATGGTGACAAACAATGTATTTAGGTCCACTAGGCTTTTTGGGAAGGGATCTACCAACATGGTTTTGTTCCCTCTTCAACTTATGATATTGAGGTCTTATATGACCAATCACACCGCAATGGTGGCAAGTTGGAACAAACTTAGATCCATTCAAAACCTTAGGTTGAAACCTAAACGAAGGCTTTGACTTAATAGCCTTTCTCTCCACCTTTTGATTTCTTTTATGTGAAGGAATGTACACCGATTTGTCCTTTAAGGTAGAACATACAATAGGCACAAAATCGGGTACCACAACATGATTGCAACAAATATTTTCATCCTTTGTAACAATAGGTTCAGCAATCAAACACTTGGCATGCATCTTAAGAAATTCATTTTCACATTTAAGATCATCAACAAGTTTGTTAGACAAAACTAGTTTAGCATCCAAGTCCATATTCAAACATTCAAACTCTTTCAGCTTTTCAAGAGAAATTTCAGCAAGTTTTTTATATTTCTCAACCAATTTGTTGGATTCATTGAGCTTAGCAATCAAATAATCCTTTTCACAAAATAACTTGCTCAAATTCTTTTGAAACTTCTTAGCATTTTTCTTCAAGAGTTTGTCAACTACACCCATAGATTCAAATAACATGTCATCACACTTATGAGGATTAACACTCATAGAGGCATTTTCACAAACACGTGGCATGTTACATTCAACACCAGCCAAATCATGCAAAGAGTCATACAAAGCACAATCCATGACAAATAAACACAAGGGGTCAAGGATCACACTTAGGTATTTAAATCACAACAAGTGTACCCGCTCTAATACCAAATGAAAGTTCAAATAGGTGTAAAAACACCCTTGAACGTTTAGACCCCCAAATACAAAATAATCAATTCAAGCTTTATGACAAACAACAAGTGTGCGGAAAATGAACATAAGCTATAAACAGAATTGGAAATCAATCTAAGCCAATTATAAATCACATCCACAACAGAAAATAAAAGGCAAAGATAAAGGGAAGAGAGATGCAAACACAAGGACAACACGCGATGTGTTATCGAAGAGGAAACCGAAGCTCTCGGCGTAAAACCTCTCCACCACCCTCCAAGCGGTCAATAATCCACTAGAAAATGTAGTTGGGATACATGAACAGATATAGACCCTCCAAGCCTAATCTACTCGATGTACCTAAGCCCTCCAAGCTTCTTGCTCCAATGAGGTTGCGCCGAACCTTTTTCTTTTCTAGCTTACCGGATTCCGCTACTTGACCATAGCATCCGCTATGCTTGGCATCTTCCAATGCTTCCCAAAGCTCCAAAAAAACTCAACACTCTAAATGGGTGTGGGTAGTGTTTGGATAAAAATCTCCTCTCAATAGGTTTGACAATGAGAGAGGGAATAAGAAGAGACTACCAAGATTTCTCTCTAAGAATGAGTAGCTCTCTCTAATTAGGTTGGTGTTTTTAAGAAACCTCTTTTAGGGTTTTTCTTTCTGAAATAGCCCCCCATATTTTGTGGGAATGAGGGGTATTTATACTGGGGTGAGAATGGAATGTGAAGAGTCAGTTTTTCTAAAAACAGGGCTGGCTGGCGACTTGACCTCGCAACTTGACTGAGTCGCGAGTTCAAGCCGCGAGCTAACTTAATGGACAGTCTGGATTTTTGTCCTGTAGTGCTCCAGCTGGCATGACTGTTCAGCTTCCCAGCATGCTCTGCACGTGTGCTGCTTTTAGCGGCTTGCAAGCCGCGAGCCTTCCGCGAAATCAAGCCGCGAGTCTCTACTTCACTGCATAGTCTTGAGCATTTCTTCACACTCTCTCACACACTACCCTTACATGATTCCCACCTAAATACAAGGTTTCTAAGTGCTATATTACAAGTAAATTTGTCACGAAATAAAACCAACACGTGGTTGATTAAATTCAACCTTACAGACTCTTTGGAGTAATTTGGGATTCTACATTTAGTGCGTTGAAAACAACAATTTTTGGACTCATGTCCTAATTTTTTATTGTTATTTATCTTTACAAATAATGCATTAAGAGTCAAAGTGACCTTAAGAATTTCTCTTACTAGAAAATTTTCTTTTTCATCTGCCTCAACCTCTAAAACTTTGTTTTCCACATCCTCTAAATTGGCTCCTTTGTTGAGAGGAGCTACTAGCTTTGATTTATTTTTTATTTCTATTTTTATTTTTCGCAATTTAAACTTTAGATTGGAATGCTTGTTCTAGAGGTTGGGTAGAAAATCTGCCCATCATTTTTTCATGTGCTTCAAGGGATCCATAAAGCTCATCTAATGTAAGCTTTGATAGATCTTTAGCTTCTTCAATTGTAGCAACCACATGCTCAAATTTTAATGAGAAGCTTCCTAATATTTTTTCTACAATTTTTTTTTTCAGCCACACTGGAAAAAGGTATCTAAACCCTTGTTGTTTTATTTTAATTAAGTTTAAGTCTGACGAGAATAATATTCTACAACTAGCAATTCATTTATTTTCAAACAGATCCATTTACTATCTATTATTTGATTGACTAATCCTTTATATTGGAATGGGTAAAGTGTAAAATAATTTATTTTGTCTCCATAGCCTTTAGAGAAAAATTATTGCACAATTTCATTGCCTTTCATTTGCAAAATTATCAGATTTTCTCCAAAAATTTTGTAGTTTAATAGAAATTACTTTATTATAGTCACAAAATTGTTTTTTCTTTTTTTTTCAAAATTCCCGATGCTTTTTCAGATTTAGTTGCACTCGAGATTCTAGGAAAAATAGTTTTACTTACCCCTTTTTGGATGAAGAGTAACCCTTGTATCTCTTTGCTTATATTCTTACTACTTTGCCATGTTTCCTGAACTTGCTGGTTCTTTGTAGCCTTCTTCAATTGAGTGTTTTCATTTGTGTGCTCTCAGTAGTGAAAGATGGAAACAATTTATTGGGTATAATTGAAGGTGGATGTACTTTAACTCGCTGCCATGGTTATAACTTATGTAGGAAGATTTAGGACAATAGGGGCTCGCTCTAATACCAAAATTGTTGGGTGCAAGGTTTGAAATAACAACTCAAGTGGGTAAGAATTTAAGCAAAATGTTGAACTAGCAGTTTTTAAAAATTTAGATGGTAAAGAGCACCGGGTAGCAACAATAGAATAGCAATTATAGCATTGCAATGAAATGAAAGGCAAAGCAGTTGCAATACTCTGATTTGAGTGAATGTTATTACTGTGGTATCCTCAATGATTGTGTATTGTCAAATGAATCATTTGGTATAAAAATTAAAAAATAAATAAATAAATGGAACATGGTATAAAATTAGACTTCGATTGAAATCTACTTTTAATTTTAATTTTTATTGAATATTTTCTCTATTTCAGCTTTCATATAATAATGTATATGATTAATTTTTGCGATACTTTTTAGGCAAAATTACTATTGGGAATTAAATTTGCAAAGCAATACATCTTACATGAGAGGGTGTCTTTATTGCAATCACTATTTTATTATTATTAATATATATATATATATATATATATATATATAAAACACTTAAGGTGAAACTATATTATTGGTTCCTGAAGTTTACCTTGTAAGTGCAATTGGTATCTCAAGTTTTAAGTGAGTGCTATTAATCCTTTAAGTTTTGAAAATAAGCGACATTAGTCTTTCTATTAACAGAACAGTGACTAGGCATTTTTCTTAATGATGCGGCAATTTTTTAATGAAAAAATTACAAAATTTATTTTACACATAAGAAACTCATTAACACGAAATTTTGGACCTAATCAAACCTAATGATTAGTTTTCGCTAATGACAAACCCAATGCTACGGTGAAGAACTTCAGGAGGACCAATGGAGAACTGGGTTTAATTGGCTAAATTAAACAATAAACCAATGCTTGTTTCTTCAAGAGCTTAATTATCTAGTCAAAGTTCTCACCTGAAGCCTGATTCATCAACTCCACGCAGTTGTTGGCGAGCTGCCAAGTCATCGTCATTGATTCAGTGGATATCTTATTTGAATCATGTAGACCAATTTGTTTGGGAACAATGTGGGAGAGCAATTCTAATTTTAAAATTTTGCTTTGACATTTTTTCTTGATTAGTTTGTTTTGATTTCTTTGTAAAAAACTCATATTTATATTTAGAGCTGAGCAGGGCATCCCTACCCCGCCGCTCTTTGGCTCATTGTAGTTCCTTTCTATTTATTTCTTCGTTTTGGCAAACATGCTTCACCTTTCAATATTTTTATATTTAAAGCTGAACACTATAGTGGTGAAGGCCAATCTCCAATGAACTCACCCGTGTTCTTTCTTCTAATTTCTTGATTTTTTTAAAAAATATATATATATATATATTTGGGGGTTAATGGGTTTTTGACATGCAATATAAATTTTGCAATTTTTTAATAAAAATGGTTATATTATTAAAAAAAAATGCTAAACCACTATTCCGTTAGTGCCACATAAACAATATTTTTAATGGTAGTTAATTGAAGGATTAATACAATTTTTTTTTTTTTTAAGTTGAAGAATTAATAGTGCTCACTTGAAACTTAAGGGACCGATTACACTTACAGGATAAACTTTAAAGACTAACAGTGTAATTTCACCAATATTTAATTTATAGCTATCACTCTTTAACAAAACCTCACTAAAGTTTTACAATACTTAAACACAAATTTTGCACGTTTTCCTTTATATATATATATATATATATATATAAAGTTCTGGCACAAATTTTGCCTGCTACTATCATCTAAAAGTTAAATTACGAGGCCACTTTTGGTACATAGATTTGATACCACTTAGCCAAACTGTTCCATGGTCACTCTATACGCACAGATAGCTGGTCATTTTAGTGATAAAACTTTTTTCCTTCTTTCTTGTATATGTATTTGTTTCTTATAAAAAAAGAAAAAAAAAAAAAAAGATAATTGTTTCACATTGCTTAAGAGAGTGTGTTTTGTGTAGTATAACTTACTTCACCCTCCCTTAAAAGTTATCATGTCCTTTGAGTGGAGTTATGGTGTGTATTTATGTTAAAATCTCTTTCCATCTCCCGCGTGTGTACGTTTGTTTCTACAAAAAAAAAAGAATAGGTAATTTTCCTACATTACTTAAAAGAATGTATTGTGTGTAATATAATTTGGTCCACCTCCCCATAAAAATTACCTTAACTTTTGAGTGGAGTTGTAATGTGTATTTATGTTAGAATCCATTTCCTTCTCTTGTGCGTATTTGTTTTTTTTAAAAAAAAAAAAAAATATATATATATATATATATATATATATATCAAATTCGTCATGTGTATATATATTATTATTTTTGTATATGAAGATATAAAAATGGTCAAATCCATTTTTAAATATTCAAATAATATACAAATGTAACAAGTAACAACTGTCTCATGATTACTAGAGTTGGAGATGCACCTTTTTACACAAAATTTCTTTTTTATTATATACTATATAATAAAAATTGAGCCCAAAAAATATGATTACTTAAAGTGAATATTATGTTTAATTGTCAAGTGATTGCAAAAAATTTCAGCAATTTTTAAGATATAATGTCAAAAAGAAAGATTTGGCACCGGATCCCGATAAGATTAACCAGATTTGTTTGCATGAAAACTTATCTTTCAATATTTATCTCGAATCTAAAAATATTTTTGTATTCATGTTTTTAGCATGGAAAAGTAGCTTGGTACTTGAAGAATAACATGTCTATTTGATATTTTAATCGTTCCGATTCCTTATGTGTGTATCTTTGAATCTCATCTTGTTGGTAACTTCGGTGTGCTGGTAGATGACTTCATGTTCATATCATTTTCTCTAATATGTGACTAAGGATGCATCTTCACTATTTGATCTTTAGTATGATGTCTTAGAGACTAAAAGTGAGAGGAATTTGAAAAATTCAGCTGAATGGGATCCTTTCCCATATCTAGAAAATTCAACTATGATATTTTCATGTGGCTACAACTAAGTAACATTAGAATTGATGAGCTATTCCAATTAAATGAAGTATTTGAAATCCAAAATTGAATCTGATAAGAAAAAGAAGTTTGTTCAACTATGTTCAACTATCCTAGAAGGTTTTTACAACTCATAGAAAAGTTTAGTTTCGTTCTTATCCAAAGTTTTTATTTTTTTTATTTTTTATTATTATTTTTTTTTTCAGTTGATAGGTGCATTGTTCTCATTATGGCTGCCATTAAAAAGTGTTAGTGTACGAGTGTATTCCTAATCAAGGAAGTCAATACCGTATTGCAGGTTATATCGATTTGGCTAGCGGTACGATATATTCCCGATATCGGTTAATACCGGTATACTGTTTTAGGTTTACCATTATTTTTTATATTTATAAATAAATAAATAAATAAAGATATATATATATATATATATATATATATATATGTATGTATGTATGTGTGTGTGTATATATATTATAATAAATATAAAAGTTTACCATAAAACATTTTCTCAATTCAAAACTAATTATTCATGGTTTTAGACTTTAGTATCAATTAAAAGAAAAAAAAAAACACAATATAAAAAATAGAAAGCTTAAAAGTTACCATTGCATACTAAGAAAACAAATAATACTAATAAGTTACTGTAAAGACTCAATTTGTAATGACCCCAAGTTGGTGTGTTGGGTTCGTACGTTAAAAGCCCAAATAATAAAATTTGTTGAGAGTAGGCTAAAAGGTTAGGCATTGGTCACCGAACGGTGGTTGGTCATGGTTTTCATGGTGGATGCGCGGAGTTGAACATAGTGTATCTAATAAGACTTTTTCCTGGCATGGCCTGAGTAGCTCTGGTCCTTAAACCTCATCCGAGGAACTTCATGGAGTTTCATATTCTTATTATCCTCCTTTTTTAGGGCTCCATGGTCTAGGAGACGATTTGTCCACCCCTTTTTTTGTGGCGCATGAATCCTTACATTATATAGTCCTTCTCAGTTAATCCTGACCTTCCATTTGTTGGTTAGGTAGGTAACTACTTAAGTACCTGTCTCATCAGCCGCCTCCCCCACTTTCTGTTAGTCGCAATAATCGAAGCCACACTATTCAGGGATCTTTTCCCATCAATACAGTTAGAAAGTTTATTGGCGCATTCAATGCAGAGGTAACGTCTTTTTCTTGAGCCATTCCCCTGCGGGTTCCACTCTACTCTCCTTTTCTTTCTGGAGCGTTTCGGAGGCTGCCTTTGATGACGTGTTGTTTTTCCCGTTTGGCCCGTAGGATGCCGAGGACAGGGTCATCGTCGGCTACATCTCTAGGCCATTTGGACCTTCGCCATTTGTCCTCGGCAACTATCCTTTTCGGTGCGGGCCTTGGGCCCTAACGGGAAGTGGGTCGGGACCACAAATTCTCTGGCCCCACAGTTACTATTTTACCCTAACAAAAATTCAAAAAAAAAATAATAATTTGTATCGACCGGTATTTCCCGAAATTGGCCGGCATGGCCAGTACATGGCTGGTACAGCTAGTATTTAAACCGGTACGAAATGTTGATGTTTCGATATTGATATACATACCTGTCGGTACTGGTACAATATTGACTACCTTGTTCCAAATACTTTGTTTATTGCTTTCCGGTGTTCCCACATTGGTTTGGAGTAAGCTCCATATTGTGTTTATTACCCTTTAAAACTGGGTCTCATGACACTATTCACACATTTAAAAATTATTTTACTACATATTTTTAGTTTTCAGGAATAAGTGATATCCAAACAAATCCTTAGGCTTTTTTTTTTCAACCCATCGAACATTAATGAGCCATCAGTCACTATTGGATCAACCTATTGGAAATTAGTTTACTTGTTTTAAGCTAACTTATTATTTTATTGTTACCGGTGGCTTATTTAATGTACCATTAGAATACTTATCAACCAGAATATATTGCTATCTCTGTCTCAAATAGAACAATCGAGCTCCCCTCACCCCCCCCCCCCTCCTAAAGTGCTATCTTCTCACCGTTATACTTTCTCTTGGGCAATGGGGTTTTGCTCAATTGTGATTAAGGAAAGGCATTAATTAAAAGGTTATTTTTGAATTTCCGTAAGTGGAAGTGTGTCCATTGCTAAGGTCTATAGTTTGATCTTGGGAGATTGTTTGGCTAAGAGAACTAGTCGCATCAAGGTTTAATACGAATGACATGAATCAACCTTTAAGAATAATGCTCTTTGCATGATTTCATAACTAGTGAGATTGTTCCTAAACTCTTCTTTATTGTCAATTCTTGCTTATTATTTGGGAATTTTTTTTTGAGGAAATTATTTGGGATGTTATTTGTTAAATTAAATCTTGTTTTTCACTAAAATATTTACTGTAAAAGGAACTATGTTGACAAGGATGAGTATTTTTCCATCACTAACCTCTATGCAAGTCTTTTTTAACACTTTACTTGCTGACCATTAATATGAAATTGATGATACATAAATTACTTAGTAATCATTCATTTAATAATTATTTCTCAATAAAATTATATATTCTATAAATTATATATTTGATTAATTTTACAATAATTAACATAAATATCAGATTCTCATATAAAAATATCTGTAAATAAGAGGTGCTTTATAAATTTTATAAATAAAAAAAACCCAAAGAACCTACATCTTAGACAATCAAATATATACTTCAAACTTTTTCTTTTTATTTTTGGATGAGTTATTTTTTATCGAATGAAAGAAGAGTAGGACAAGATTCGAACCATTGAATACCTCAACCATTATGCCAACGGCAGAGCCAGAAATATTTGTTTGAAGGAGACAAGTTGTAACACTAATATATTTATTAAAACAACTTTCCACACACACATATATACACATGTTTTTTTATTATATGCACATACCTTTTTATTTTATAAGATGTATGTACACACGCCTAACAAAAAAAAAAAAAAAAAAAGAGGCCTAATTTTTTCAATCAAAATTATGTTTGATGGCGATTTTTCATAAAATAAAATTCATATTTACCATTTTCATAATGAAATTCTTAAAAAGTTTCATTTTCAATACAAATTATCATATTTTATACTAAAGTAAGTAAAAAAAATTTCAATTAAACTAATGAAATTTTCAAAAACATGAATGATCCAAAACTTAGAGGAACAAGTTAGGCTTCAAATTTATTTGAAACTATCTTGTTTTAACTCATTATGTGTCAACTAAAAAGACATTTCATGCGTAATTTTAGTAACAATATTTTTTTAATGAGTCAATGACTTGTTAATCACCGCATAACTAGTTGAAAATTATAAATTCAAACATGTTTAGTGCCAAATTTTATCAAATATTTAACAGATATAAGAGCACATTTTACAATAAAAAATAAAATTATGAAAAATAAAGCTATGTCTCTATAACTATTGGACCATTTTTTTAAGAGCATCATTGGACTAAGTGTGAGGTTAGGCTTGGGTTAGAATGAAAAATGAAAATTATTTCACTATTCAGCTTATTTTTGCTTCTATTCATGGGCTCCAGTGCACTTTTTGGCACTATTCATGGGTCACACTATACTATTTCAATTAATTTTTATCTTTATTTATAGTACTTTCAATAATAATTTTTCAGTTTCAGCAAAATAAATGGTATTCAAACACACCCTAATTCAAATACTTGGGGGGGGGGGGGAGCAACTCTTATTCTTGTAGACTAAATTTTGAAAATATTAAAATAATTATATATATATATATGTATGTATATATATATATATATATATATATTGTAGGGACGCATTTTAGACCCTAAACCCAAAGGTTAATTGGATTCAAGCCCAATAAGCCCAATACAATGAATATATAGAGAGTGTATTAGAAAACTAGGTTTTAATGAGTGGGATAACAGTTAGAATGGATTTTAAAAGATAATTAAACAGAAATGGACTGGAGTTATCTAGGTAAATTTGTCCTTGGCACAATCCAAGGAGGTCTGTTATAGTATATATTGCACAAAAATGGTTGTAGATGTGGTTCAAGCTGCTATAGTGTTTTTTCTTACAAATTTCCAATCCCTCTCTCTCATTACTTCCTTCTTTTTTGGTACTCTTTTCTCTTTTCATCTCCACCCTCCACGTGTAGGCCAGATGATTAGCCTTAATACTTGTCCCATCAGCACATTCCTAAAATTTTTAGGTAGTAACTGTAAGACTGAAAGTCAATGTTCAGGTATCATCTCCACGTTAATGTGGCCAGAGAGTTAACTGCAGAGCAATTAATGCGGTGGTAGTAGCTTTCTTCTTAGATATTTTAGGACTTTCCTCCATACTTTGTTTTTACAATGCTTATCTGTGCCAGCAAAACTTCCTGGAACATCCCCCAGATGACAGACCACCTAGTCGGACCTCGGCTTTGGTTAGCCAAGGTGACGTTTGTCCTCGACCTACCCTCTTGTGCCATTATGACCAAAACTGACCTCGTCATCTATTAACATGGGCTCCCTTGACAATATTTACTCTTTCTCAGAATGATCTCTAGCAAGGGAGTCAATATCGTACCAGAGACTGTACCGATTTGGCCAACGATACGATATATTTCGGATACCCATCAATACCGGTGTACCGTTTCGAGTTTACCGCTATTTTTTATATTTATATGTGTGTGTGTATTATGATTAATATAAAAGTTTATCATAAAACATTTCCTTAATTCAGAATTAATTATTCATGGTTTTAGACTTTAGTAACAATTAAAAGAAAAAAAAAACACAATATAAAAAATAGAAAGATTAAAAGTTACCATTGCATATTAAGAAAATAAATAATACTAATAAGTTACCATTTTACCCTAACAAAAATTCAAAAATTACAAAACTTAAAAAAAAAAAAAAAAACTTTTTTCTGTACCGGCCGGTATTGCCCAAAATTGTCTGGTATAGCCGGTAATACCGGTATTTTTTCCGGTACGAAACAAGGGGGGTTATATGTACTGGATTGCTTGCTGGTACGGTATATTCCAGCGGTACCGGCTGGTATGGTATGGAATTGACTCCCTTGATCTCTAGTCCTCGACTTGGGCTTTAGGCCCAATACATACATGGATAATGAGCTCCTAAGCCCAATACCCCTACATATATATATATATATATATATATATATATTTCAAAGTTTTGGGCCCCCACCCTTGAACATAGCTCCGCCCAGTAATATTCCCTACAATAACAATCAAATATATACCTCAAAATTTTCTTTTTGGGTAATTATAGGTTTATATTGCCTTAGCAATATTAATTTTACATTATAGACTAAACAAATGTGTATAATGTTCTACACATTTGTTTAGTGTACAATATAAATTAAGATTTTTTTTTTTCCTTTTATTTGAGGATGAGATTTGAATCACCGAATACCTCAACCATTATGCCCTACAGTATCAAGGCAATGCCCACTGCCATAATTGGATGCCTGACTTTTACGTCCTAAGATAATTTCAATAGCCACCGTATCAGTTTTTAACAATTTTTTAGTTAATCACTACCAATTTCTGGGACTTGACACTCTAGTGGGCAACTTAAAAAAAAAAAAAAAAAAAAAAAAAATATATATATATATATATATATATATCACGACAATTTCATAAAAGGTTTCTACAACTCATAGAAAAGTTTAGTTTCGTTCTTATCCAAAGTTATTTGTTTCTTTTTTCTAGTTGACAGATGCATTGTTCTCATCATGGCCGCCACATTAAAAAGTGTTGGTGCAGGTGTGTATTCCAAATACTTTGTCTATTGTTTCCCACATTGGTTTCGAGTAAGCTCCATATTGTCTCGTGCTTTATCCATATCATGCTCTTAGCGCCACCTTGTCTCGTGCTTGTGAGGTTAAGATTTTTTCCTTTTTCTCTTTTTCCAGCCCATTGAACATTAATGAGCCATCAGTGACCGTTGGATCAACCCATTGGAGATTTTTTTTTTTTAAAGAGATAATTACAACATGATGCTAATCCTGTAGTTCGAACTTTTCCTCCCCTGAACCCATTGGAGATTAGTTTACTTGTTTTAAGCCAACTTATTATTTTATCGTTACCAGTGGCTTATGTAATGTACCATCAAAACACTTATCAACTAGAATATATTTCTCTCTCTTTCTCGAATAGAATAATCGAGCTCCCCTAGTGGCTTATTTAATGTACCATCAAAACACTTATCAACTAGAATATATTTCTCTCTCTTTCTCGAATAGAATAATCGAGCTCCACCCCCCCCCCCCCCGGCCCCAACCCCCCTCTTCCTAAAAGTGTTATCTTCTCACCCTTATACTTTCTCGTGGGCAATTGAAGTTTTGCTCAATTGTGATTAAGGAAAGGCATTAAAATGTTGTTCTTGAACCTCCATAGGTGGAAGTGTGTCCATTGCAAAGGTCTATAATCTGATCTTGGGATTGGCTAAGAGAACTAATCACATCGATGTTTATTGCGAATGACATGAATCAACCTTAGCCAATATATGTGATGATAAAAATAAGTTACTATAAATTATTGGGTTACAGTGAAATAATATAATGGGAAAAAAGTTTAAAAAGACTAAATGGAAGCTTAGGGCTTGTTTAGTCTATCATCTCAAACTCATATTTTTACATTTTAAACAATATTACACACATTTCCACACATTTTTTCATCCACACGTATTTCAAAAAATTACAAACAACTTTTCTCAAACTACTCTACTTAACACCCTCTTAGAGTGCCACATGGCAGGATCTTATGCATTTCCACATGAGGTCTAAACAAAATGTTTTCTCCAAATATTTACCTAAAATTATTTGAATATATTTGCTTTCTTGGATTCTAATTATTTTTATATATAAAAATTTATTTGTGAACTCTTACAAAATTTTCATTATTTTATTTTTATTTTGTTGAAAATAGATGTACTTTTTTTTTTTAAGAACCCAAAAATACATGTACTTATATAATTCCCATATCTTTGCATGGGTTTAGAAGCAAGTATATATAAAAGCAGAGACCTCATGTGGGAATGCATGAGATCTTGCCATGTGACACTCTAAGCTTCCACTTAGTCCTTTTAACCTGTTTTCCCATTAAATTTTTTAACTGTAACTCAATAATTTATAGGAATATATTTTTACCATCACATATATGGGCTAAGGTTGATTCATGTCATAAACCTTGATGCGACTAGTTATATATATATATATATATATATATATTGATGTTTTTTGCATGATTTTATAGCATTGTAAAATTGTTCCTAAACTCTTCTTTATTGTCCGTTCTTGCTTATTATTTGGGATGTTATTTGTTAAATTAAAACTTGTTTTTCACTAAATATTTCCAATAAAAGGAACTATGTTGACAAGTAGGAGTATTTTTCCATTACTAACCTCTATGCATGTCTTTTTTAACACTTTACTTGCTGATCATTAATATAGAAATTGATGATACATTAATCATTCATTTAATTATTATGTCTCAATAAAATTATATATTTGATTAATTTTACAATGATTAACATAAATATCAGATTCTCATACAAAAATATTTGTAAATAAGAGGTCCTTTATAAATTTTATATATAAAAAAAAAATTCCTAAGAACCTACATCTTAGACAATCATATACATACTTCAAAATTTTTTTATTTATTTTTGGATGAGTTATTTTTTATCAGATGAAAGAAGAGTAGGACGAGATTCGAACCATTGAATACCTCAACCAATATGCCCTACAATAACAATCAAATATACACCTCAAAATTTTCATTTTTGGTAATTATAGGTTTATATTGTATTAGTAATATAAATTTTATATTATAGACTAAAAAAATGTGTATAATGTTGTACACATTTGTTTAGTGTACAATGTAAATTAAGAATTTTTCTTTCTTTTTATTTGAGGATGAGATTCGAATCACTGAATACCTTAACCTATATGCCCTACAATAACAATAACGATCATAATTCATATATATATATATCAAAATTTTCTTTTTGGGTAATTATATGTTTATATTATACTAACAATGTAAATTTTAAATTATAAACTAAATAAATGTGTACAATGCTACACACATTTGTTTAATTTACATTATAAATTAAGAACTTGCCTTTCTTTTTATTTGAGAAAAAGATTCGAATCATCGAATACCTCAACCATTATGCCCTAGTACAAGGCAATGCCGACGGCCATAATTGGATGCCTGACTTTTACGTCCTTGGATAATTTCAATAGCCACCATATCAGTTTTTAACAATTTATTAGTTAATCACTACCAATTTCTGGGACTTCACTCTCTAGTGGGCAACTTTTATTTTATTTTATTTTAATTTCACAACAATTTCATCGTTTATCACTAGAAGTAGTAAAATAGTACATGGGTTAGTCATGTCAGTTACTTCTTAGGGTAATTTGACACTATATTATGCTTTGCACCACAGGTGTTTTTTTTTTTTTCCTCAAAGAGATCATGTTTTATCCATCCATAATGGTTAATCTCATGAGTGCCTATTGCATCCCACTCAGAAGATCAATGCCCATATAAATGACAAACTATCGTGTTATATACATCATATATCTAATGGTCCACCAACTATGTGTCGTCATGATTCCATATAAATTCATATCCACTTAATACCTCCTCCAATCTTCTATAAAACCCTAGACATCTCACACTTGTCTTCACCAAAATTGTTGACAAAAGCCCCCCTTCAACAAGCATCTAATTGTTTCATTTAGCAACCATGCATTCAAACTCAACCACCATTAAAACTTCTTCGGACGGAGTTTGGCAAGGTGATAATCCTTTAAACTATGCCTTCCCGTTGTTGATAGTCCAAACCACCTTAGTCCTCTTTGTCAGTCGCTTCCTTGCCTTTCTCCTCAAACCTCTCCGCCAACCCAAAGTCATTGCCGAAATCATAGTATGTTTTCAAATTAAGATTTCTTTTTTCCATTTCATGCATGTTACAATTTTTCCAGAGTTCTTCTATAGAAACAAATTTTGTTTTACATTTTTACACAACTTACATATCGTATTATATCAATTACACATGAAAGCCACTATTGGTACTTGTAAAAATTATAATTTGGTCATTTTTACTTGACATGTGTACTATCTGTGAGAAAGTGTGTGCAAAAATGTGCATTTATAAACTTTTTAATTTTTCAGAGTTCATTTCTAATGAGTTTGGTATTGGTTTCAGGGGGGAATTTTGCTTGGACCCTCCGCACTAGGACGCAACAAGCAATTCGTCCACCTAGTTTTCCCTTCATGGAGCACTCCAATACTGGAATCGGTAGCAAGTATTGGCCTCCTCTTCTTTCTCTTTCTTGTGGGTCTTGAACTCGATTTAAGCTCCATTCGCCACAGTGGCAAGCGAGCTTTCACAATAGCACTTGCCGGAATTTCCCTTCCATTCCTCTTTGG
Source organism: Quercus lobata (assembly GCF_001633185.2). Lineage (NCBI taxonomy): Eukaryota > Viridiplantae > Streptophyta > Magnoliopsida > Fagales > Fagaceae > Quercus > Quercus lobata. Next base: position 47,770,996 of record NC_044910.1, on the reverse strand, counting down.
AGCTGGAATCACATTCCTCCTCCGCAAAGCCATCCACGGCGAAGACATAGTTGGTTACGGCCAACTCCTTATGTTCATGGGTGTAGCTCTTTCCATCACAGCCTTCCCAGTCCTAGCCCGCATATTGGCAGAACTCAAACTCTTAACAACTCAAGTAGGCGAAACTGCCATGGCTGCTGCAGCCTTCAACGACGTAGCTGCATGGATTTTACTTGCGCCAACTGTGGCAATATCTGGAAGTGGACACAAGAGTCCCTTAGTATTCATTTGGATTATCATCTCCAGTTTTGCCTTTGTTGCTTTCATGTTGTTTCTAATCCGACCAATCATGAACTGGGTCGCGAGAAAGTGTTCCTCGGAGCATGATTTTGTTAACGAAGCCTATATATGTTTAACCTTAGTTGGGGTTATGGCGTCTGGGTTTATGACTGACCTTATTGGTATACATGCAATTTTTGGTGCATTTGTTTTTGGATTAACGATTCCAAAAGGTGGTGATTTTGCTGGGAGAGTGATAAAGAGGATTGAGGATTTTGTGTCGGGTTTGCTTCTTCCACTTTACTTTGCTTCCAGTGGGTTGAAGACAGATGTGGCTAAAATATATGGGGCTGAGGCTTGGGGGCTTTTGGTGCTTGTGATATCCACAGCTTGTGCGGGAAAGATTTTAGGAACATTTCTGGTGGCCATGCTCTGCATGATTCCTGTCAGGGAGTCCTTGGCGCTAGGTGTGCTAATGAATACTAAGGGCTTGGTGGAGCTTATTGTTCTCAACATTGGCAAGGAAAAAAAGGTTAGTCAAGTATATATCTATATTAAGTCATGTTTATTACACACTGCATACATCTTTACACATACGCTATAAAGCAACTAAAATCATGTCACGATTTCATTTTTTTTTTTTTTTTTGTGTGCATTAACATAATGTGCAACAAGTTTTTGCTTATATGTATATATTCACACATCTTATATAAACATATAGGGTACAACTAATCTTATATAAACATATAGGCTCCGTTTGGATTGAACTTATTGTTGCTGAAATTGAAAATTGAAACTAAAAACTAAAAATACTGTAACAAAATTATTTTTAAATGTATGAATAGTACCATAAGACTCATTTTTAATATTTTTAAATGCACTGTTCATAAACAATGAATTTTGTCTCTAAAAGTCAATAACTACGGCTTAAAAAAAAAAAAAAAAAAAAAAAAGAGAAAACGCGCATTTGTAAACGCAAACGCCCAATCCAAACCCACCCACCATAAGTTACAACAACTAATTAGTGCTTAAAGTCTGCACACAATCCTCTATTTTTTAATTCAATGACCTAGTTTAACACACACACATATATAAATATATATATCATTGTGTTTGGGCTCAACAAATTTTGGAAAGTGAATGATTCAACTTAAGAAAACAAAGTAAATGAGGAAAAACTTTGCGGCGGTACGTTTTCTTGCCTATCAATATTTTTATAAATAATTCATGAGTTTTTGTACTAATTGTAAAGTACACGTGGGGGAATGAGGAAAATTAATCCACCTTCTCCACATTGCAAGGAGAATCAGCTAATGACACAGCGAGTTATGAAGTACTCCTTTTTGCTCAAGAGTCATAAAGTTCTCGTTAATTGTATTAAAATAGATATACATCAATATATATATACATTAAGATCTAGCACAAATGATTCTCAAAAAAAAAAGATCTAGCACAAATTTTGCCTGCCACTATCATCTAAAAGTTAATTTACGAGGCCACTTTTGGTACAAGGATTCGATACCACTTGAGCCAAATTGTTCAATGGGGGTCACTCAACGAATATACGCACAGATAGCTAGTCAATCATGAAATTGTTCATTGTCATATTAAATAGTAAAAAAAAAAACGAGAAATACAATTCATATTATTAAATTTTGCATATGAAGATATACAAAGTGTTCAACTCCATTTTTAAATATTGAATAAATATATACAAATGTAACAACTGTCTCATTATTTCAAGAGTTGGAGAGTACCTTATACACGCAAAGATCAGTTGGAGATGTACCTTATACAATAATTAACATAAAGATCAGTTTCTCATACACGCAAAAATATCTGTAAACAGGGGACCTTTTATAAAGTCCAAAAAAATATATACCTCAAACTTTTATTTTTATTTTTGGATGAGTTATTTTTTACCAGATAAAAGAAGAGTAAGATGAGAATATTCCTTGAGACAATGCCCACGACCATTTTTTTTTTTTTGCTAAATGACAAAGGATGTCTTTAGTGTAAACTCATCGACCCAATGTCATGTGATGACGATGGATAAATACCACGTGTACCATCAAGCCACACCCCTACAGTGGTGCCCATGACCATAATTGGATGGCTGACTTCTCCGTCCTTGCATACTTTCATAGCCACCATATCAGTTTTTAACAATTTATTAGTTAATCACACTACCAATTATTACCGGAACTTGATGACTCTCTATAGTAATAGTGGGCAACTTGTTTTTTTTTTTTATGTCACCTCAATTTCATTGTTTATCACTGGACGTAGTGAATGGAGAATCACGGAATGGTGATTGTTCTGAAAGTCTAATAAAAAAAAAATAAGTATATGGGTCATGGTCAGTTTCTTTTAGGGTAATTTGACACTATACTAGTATACTGGTCTTTTGAGTGTTATGCATATTATGCTTTGAACCACAGGTTTTAATATGATAATATGTCTAATTCATCCATAATGGTGAATCTCATGAATTTTTTAAAACTCATCGTATGTGCTTTCTCAGTGGCGCTCCTTGCCATTATTCCAAAAAAAAAAAAGGCTTTTATTTGTTGAGATTTCCTCCATTTTCATATTCGTGTATTCATCATATATTCATATGTTGTCACTTCCTCTTCCCTCCAAGATGGGTAGTATCCTCCCCACTCCCCAAAAGATTTCCTCCATGTTCGTAGAATATATTCATAATATGATGTGTTTTCTCTTCCCTCCAAGATAGATAGTATTCTCTCTGCCTCCTAAAAAATTTGGGAGATTTAATTTTTTTTTTTTTTTTTTAATGCATCGATAATTAGGAATGGAAGAAAAATATTACTAACAATCCCCCAATTCAATTAATGTACTCTTCATACTTCAGTATCATGTTTTATAATTATCGACTTTTTTTTTTTTTTTTCCTGTGTAACTTTGCCATATAAATGTAATTTTTTCCGTAAGCGTAGAAGTATAGAATATGTTTATCAAAAAGAAGTATATAGCATGTTGAAAATTTGAATTCTGTTTTTCATATCCCCTGCTTTTGTCCCAAGTGGCAAATATCTCTGCTAAAATGGTTTGATTATACAAAGAGGACCGGTGACTACTATAACAAATAGGTAGGTTCAACTTAAACCGAGACCACAACACCAGATGGATAGGCCGAAATGGATGCCTATATGTAATAACAATAATTATAAAAAAAATCTGGTCTATTATCATAGGAATTTATAATTTTTTTAACCCAAAAAAAAAAAAAAAAAAAAACTATCTATCAAGAACTATTCAAGTACAAAACCTTATCAATTGATGATTGCAGGGTTCATAAACCACTGTCCTTATAATGATTTTCAATGTTTTTTTTTTTTTTTTTAATTTTTTTTTTAAAATATCTTTTGCCAATACACATACTGTTGGTGTGTTAAATCTTTTAATTGCTCCACAGGTTCTAAATGACGAGATTTTTGCTATATTAGTCCTCATGGCACTATTTACCACATTCATGACAACTCCAACAGTCATGGCAATATACAAACCCTTGCGTGGAATTTATTCTCAAACTAATCGCCGACTCCAGCGACAATGGCCTCTCACAGAGAACTCACAAGATGAGCTTCGAGTCCTTGCCTGTGTCCATGGACCTGAGAATGTTCCCTCACTCATCAATCTCGTGGAGTCAATTCGTAACCCCAAAAGATCCCCACTCAAACTCTATGTCATGCACCTTGTTGAACTGACTGATCGCTCATCCTCCATCATGATGGTTCAACGTGCTAGAAAGAATGGTTTTCCCTTCATAAACCGCTTCTGCAGAGGTGCAAGTGCAACACCAGACCAAATTGCTGCCGCCTTTGAGGCCTACGGCCAAGTCAACCGTGTCAATATTCGTCACTCAATAGCCATCTCGGCATTGTCCACGATGCAAGAGGACATTTGCCACATAGCACAAGAAAAAAGGGTGGCGATGATCGTATTGCCTTTCCACAAACATTGGAGAGGAGAGGGTGAAGAGGCTATAGAGAATGTAAACAATGGCTGGAGAATGGTCAATCAGAGTGTGCTAAAGAGGGCACCATGCTCAGTGGCAGTGTTTGTGGACCGTGGATTCGGTGGTGGGTTAAAGCAGGAGGCAGAACCCAGTTCCCCAACACTGAAAAGAGTTTGCATTTTGTTCTTTGGCGGATCTGATGATCGCGAGGCTCTAGAGTTGGGAGGAAGGATGACAGAACATCCAGCAGTTAGTCTAACCATTCTGAGGTTTCTGGAAAAAGCTAAGGATGAGAGTATGAAGCAGAGTCATAGCAGCTCAACTGTTCCAATAAACGATGAGAGAGAGAAGGTGACCTTTTGTTCCTTGTGATATCTTAATTTTAAAGTTTTCTTAACTTTATTGAGGGCTCCAGTGTAGCAAATTTAAAGTTCTTTTTTTTCCAATGCTTGGACCAGGAGATAGATGAGACTACAATGGCCATATGGAGGTGTAATCAATCAGTTAAGTACGAAGAAAAGGTTGTGGACAACATCACAGAAGAGGTGTTAAAATTAGGCCAGAGTAGGGAGTATGAGTTGGTTATTGTGGGAAAGGGACAATTCTCATCAAGTATGGGGGCAGAGTTGCCAGCGAATCAGATCGAGCATGCTGAGTTGGGGCTCATTGGAAACATTTTAGCTTCATCGGACTGTGGCATAGTGCCCTCAGTCCTGGTCATACAACAGGATAAACAATATGCAGATGAGACTGCTACTTCAAGGATGGTCCAGGACAAGCTTGTAACAACAATTGATGCTTCAATCACAAATAATGAACCGTCTGTGTGATCAAAAAGAATACGGATGCTCTAAATGTAGTTCTTGTTATAAATAAAATAAATAAATAAATAAATAATAATTTAAAAAAAAATATATATGCTCATGGTTCTGTGTGATTTGAAAGAATAAGGACACCTGAATGAAGTTCTTTGTAAACAAATTCCAATCCTGCGTGAACTGATTCGGACTCCAAATGGAAGGGAAAATACAGGAATTAGAGTCTGGCACATTTGGGGCAAGAATTGAGAAAGTGAACTTGATGGAAGGAGCACTATGTTGTGAAATTTTAAAGTACTCGCAAGTGTACGAACCACCGAAGTATAGTTGGACAAGAACGAGGTCGAACCCACAGGGACTTGAATAAACGTAGGAAAATTGATTGAACCTTAACCAAACTAATCCTAATCTAGTTTAATGAAAACTGTTTTTTTTTTTTTTTTGCAATTAAATATACTAAACAAATAATAAAATTAAGCAAATAGTTAATAAGTAAAAGATATAAAGGAATAAAAAGATGTAAACAATCAAGAGAAAGGAATTAAGGTTTTGGAATCCGCCTTGTAAATTGTATCAGCATATATTTATGATCATTAATTTTTCCCAACCACTGCATGATAATCTAGAAATCAATCTTGCTATCATGGAAAATATCATCATTAAAATCCTTATTTTAAAAATTAAAAGCATGTTCTTCTTCACTTCTTAAGTATAAAACCAAATCATCAATTGTATCCGTAGCCAAACAAATCACAAGATATATCCAATTCTAAAAATCAAATCATAAATTGTATCCATTGATAGACAAATCACAAGTGATATCCAATTTTATAATCAAGAATTAATAAACCAAGCATTCAATTAATTAAGACAAATCCTAAATCATGAGAAAAACATGATTGAACTCATATCTAGAATCTCATCTTAGTTAATTGATATGAAGCAAGAACAATTTAAATCATTAAAGAAAAACTATTGTGGAAAAAATCAAATCACATAAATATTATTGATAATCCTTAACAAGGTTTCATCCTCAACCCTAATTATAAATTTAGCTACTCATAGTAATTGAAAGAAAACACAAAAATAAAATACTAAACATTAAACTAGACAAATAAAATAAAACTAACTGTCATGGAAGAAAACCAAAGAAGTAGCCGCACTCTCTATACATTCAGCCCTCAGCCCTAGCACTAGCCTCCGCCTCCCTGAATTTTTCCCTAAAGAGCCCTTAAATAGGTCAAGGATCCTATTACAAGTTGAATTCTCGTTTGGAGAAAATCCTAGATTTTAAGGTTCACTTTACCGACTATTTTGGCCCATTTAACATCAGAATTTGGACTTTTGGTAACTACAAAGTTGTAGCCCTTTAAGTTATCATTCCAGTCCAACTTGAATCATCTCGATCGGACATCTAAGCCGAAAGTTATGCCAAAAATACTAACTGATGTGCAGTCCGAAATCCTAATCCGAATTGGGCTTGGATTTGGTGAAAATTTCCTTTGATTCCTTACTCCAATTGGACTTAAATTTAATTGGGTTGGTCTTTTCTTGAATTCATGCCTGGCTGAATGTAAGTTGGCTTGATTCAATTGGCCTAGCCCCACTTTGCATGTAAAGCCCTTGTTACCTACAACACAAAGATATTATATAATCAGTTACAAAATAACATAAAAGTAAGGCTAAATATGTAGATATGTGAGTACTTTATTGTATATATTTTATGCACATCAAATACCCCCAAATCTACATTTTGCTAGTCCTCGAGCAAAACAGATAAAGAGTAAAACAAATCAAAGAAATTAAAAACAAAGAAAAAGGAAACCCTAACTAATCCACTTTCGCTGGAATTTTCGATTGCATTTTGCGGATGCAACAAGCCTTTAAACCCCTAGCTTACACTAGTGGACGAGTTGTAGTCTCGTGAGGGTTTGCAGGGAATATACCCACAAAATTCTGAGAATGAATTCTAAAATAAATAAAACAAAGAAAATCCAACATTTTTTTTTTCAATTGCATTTTTCAAAGAGGATTAGTTCAAGTTCAAAAACACTACAAATGTTAAAGAAATTTCTCATGCCATCAAAACTCAATGTGAGTGAAAAGTGGTAGCCAACCCAAACATACTCTTAGTTTTAGAATAAATTTGACTCGAATCTTTATTTGAAAGTATGTTTCAACTCAAATTTTTCCGGTGTTATCACTCAACAATTGAAATCACTCTGAAATGGGGTGTAACACTCTCAACAATATATGTGAGCAGAATAATGTAAGCAAAATCAAACACCTCACATATAAATCACATGAAAATGCTTAATCAAGAAAGAACAAGTAGTCTTATGAAAGGATGCCAAAAATATTCATACCACACCTTTTTCTTCTTAGTCATATCAATATCTGAACTACACAATCTTCAAGATCAAATAAGAACTTTATTAGGACGTAATGTAAGGTAAAAGCAAAGGGAATGAAATAAAAATGGGTGAAGGTAAATAATAAGAAATGTTTTCAAGATTTGTCAGAATGTCAACTCTTTTTGGAATTTCCATTCAACAATTTTTTTATTTTAACTCTTCTTCTTCAAAGTAGTACTCCTTCCTTACATTTCACTTCTCAAAATTTGATGAGAACCCTTTTTATTTTCTTCTTTTTGACACTTTTCTTTTTTTTGAATTTTTTTGAATTTTTTTTTCTTCTTTGAATTCTCACACAAACCACCACATTGAAACAAACTGATCAAATTCCATCTTGAAACACTATGGATAAGGGATTTAAGAAAGAAAGGCTAATTAAAAGGCTCAACGGGGTGACTAGTGATAATGTATCAAAAAAGAAAAATACATATATGGCTCAAAGTAGACAAAAATGGCCTAATCTCATCTGTCAAAGACTAGTATAGTTCATTCAACATCAATGACTTCAAAAGATTCAAGTGTGGCATAAAATCATTTTTTTTCTCTTGGCCAAAAGAAAGAACAATGAGACTACTTTAAGATTAGAAACAATAAATAACCCTCCAAAAATAATGATTGGCTCAAAACTCACAGGGGTTATAGTCTCCACATTGTTATCATCAAGATTTTCTAATCATTTTTATCTTTCAACAACAAGTTGTGTTTGAGTGGCTATGTGCATGTGCAATGAATTGAGCATGAAAGCAATGAAATTCTTTAAGCAAGAGTAGTATAATGAACTCACAACATAAACCTCAAGCTAGGCAAAAGTTTTTTTTTTTTTTTTAACACATCTAAATAAAACAAAACCAAAAGATAGAAATCTATATAAATCCCCCCAAACCTAAACCAAATATTGTCCTCAATGTTAAAAATGATACTCTTAAATATATGTCTTGAATGAAAAGAGAGCAAAATATGAATATGTAACATGAGAAAATCAAGTAGGAAAAGTAAGGTAAGAAGAAAAAGGAGACGTACCTTGATCAAAAATTTTAATTTCTATCAAATATCAGCTAGAACAAAAGAAAATAAAATGAAACAAGAAAATAAACAAGAATTTTTTTTTTTTTTTTTGCAAAAAGATTGATCACAACTGGAGATCAATCCTGATAAACAGGACCATCCAAACCTCAACAACACCATGGAGATAAATAATGCATATTATGAATGGACTAGTCCAATGATATTGTAACTTACCTAGGTCAAAAACATGTTGAGAAGTTTTTGTAGTGTCTTCCAGGTGAATTCTTTGCATAACCACAGAATCACTAATACCCTTAATATCAGCAATTCTCCAACCTATAGCTTCCTTATGCTCTTGAAGTATACTTATCAATTGGTGTTCCCAAAAGTCATCCAACTTTAGTGGTTCAATAATAGATGGGAATGGGGATGAAGAAAGTGGGAAACAGACCACTTTTGGCTACCAGCTATCAATACTTAAGAGAGGAACAAAATCCAACAATGCATTGACATCCTTAATTGATTTTTCAGTATCCAAATTGTAATCAAAACAGGTTAAGCAAGCGTTTGGGGGATCCTCACAACTTGATTGTAGGAAAGTATCATGGACTAGGCTCCCAATCATGTTAACCTCACATATATCCTCATTGTCTAGTACTTGCTTACTTATGTCAAAAATATTAAGCTCAACAGTCATATTCCCAAAAGAAATCTTCATCACACCACTCCGACAATTGATCAAAGCATTGGATGTGGCTAAGAAAGGGTGACCCAAAATAACATGGATTTGTGTACTGGCATTTAGAGCAGGCTCAGTGTCTAACACAACAAAATCAATAGGAAAATAGAACGCATCCACCTTAATCAGCACATCCTCAACAATACCTCTAGGGATTTTCACAGACCTATCAGCTAATTGAAGTGTCATGGTTGTGGGTTTCAACTCCCCCAAACCTAGCTATAAGTATACTGAATATGGCATTAGGTTCACACTTGCCCCCAAATCTAGCAAAGGGAGAAGTCACATCTTCGATGAGGAGAATACCAGAAGCTTGCAGCTAGAGATTGACTGTCTTCGCAGGAGGTAGTGCCACGAGTGATGAAGAAGGACTCCCTTAGATTTTGACCGTTCCTCTGAGGACTAGGATGATGGTAGCTATAGGTCTAGGTCTAGGACTCCTCCCAGTGAGTCTTTTTCATGTGACAAAGATCATTACTACGAGCGGAGGAGTAAGAGTCTGCCACACAAATTTCTAGGCAATGACGCTATGAGTATGGATAGAAAATCAGTTGGGATGATCTCCTTGGGGAACCTCTTTGGAAGGTGTATGTTAATGGCACGGCAAACTAGAAGGGATCAGGAGTGAGCTAGTTATGGTATCTCCTGAAAGGATTATCATCGAGAAATCCTTAAGACTGGGCTTCTCGGCCATAAACAATGAAACCGAGTATGAGACTTTACTTGAAGGGATGGCTATGGTTCAAAAAAAGGGAGAAAGAGCAATGGAAATGTTTTCAGATTCGATGCTGGTTGTAGGCCAAGTAAAGGGGGAACTGGAGGCCAGGGATGTGAGAATGCAAGAATACTTGAACTAGGCTAGACACTTGCAATCAGGATTCGACTCCTTTTCCTTACACTAAATCCCTAGAAGTAGAAATACACATGTTGATTCCCTTACCACTCTTGCAACCTCCTAGGCATAGAGTCTACCCTGGGTCATCCTAGTTAAGAACCTGTGCAACCCCACCAAGATGGAGAGGAAGAAGGTCCAAGTTCATCAACTGAAGGTGGAACCTAGTTGGATGATCCTACTGTCCTATTCCTTAAAGATGACATCTTACCCGAGGACCAAAAGTTGTACAAACGCTCTTTTTCTGGGCCGTATCTGCTATGCATCCATCTTGAAGCAGTAGAACCACTCTTAGAAGAGTTGCACGAAGGAATTTGTGGAAGCCATATAAGAGGTAGATCCTTGTCTCACAAGGCCCTTACGCAAGGATATTGGTGGTCCAATATACAAGGGGAAGTGCAAGAATACATGAAGTACTGTGACAAGTGTCAAAGATTCGCTCCCGACATTCATTAGCTAGGGGGTTTTCTTAATCGTCTATCTAGTCCCTGGCCTTTTGCTCAGTGAGGCTTAGACATTGTGGGATCCCTCCCCAAGGCACCAGGAAATAGGAGATGGCTTTTGGTCGGCACTGATTACTTAACTAAATGGGTTGAAGTTGAGCCACTGGAAAATATTAGGGATGTGAATGCAAGAGATTTGTATGGAAGAACATTGTAACTCGGTTTGGGATTCCTCATACCCTCATCTCAAACAACAGACTTCAATTTGATAGCAAGGCTTTTAGAAGGTACTGTGGTGAATTGGGTATCACGAATAGGTACTCCACCCCAGCTTACCTCTAGGGGAACGGGCAAGCCGAGGCTGTTAATAAGGTTATAGTGAATGGATTCAAGAAGAGGTTGGATAACACAAAGGGCAAATGAGTGGACGAGCTTCCATATGTCCTCTGGACATATCGGACCAATCCTCATAGGTCAACAGGGGAGACCCCTTCTTCAATGACCTATAGGGTCGAGGCTATGAATTCTCTGAAGACTGGATTCCTAACGTTAAGGACTATCTTATTCACTCCAAATAGCAATGACAACCTACTAGAAAAGAGCCTGGACCTAGTTGAGGAACGGAGAGAAAACTTTATGGTTCAATTAGTGTATTACCAACAAAAACTTAAGCAAGTGTATGACTTTGGTGTGAAGTTAAGACCGTTGAACCAGGGGACTTAGTTCTAAGAAAAGTGGTGGGCACTTTAAAAAACCCAGCATGGGGGAAGTTAGGGCCTAATTAGGAAGGGTCATACCGTATTACCTCAGTAGCTGGCACCTGTGCCACATGTCATATCCATGGCCGAGAAGTCCATTGCCTAGCTGAGGAGGCCACACGCTTAGACAATAAGGCCACATTAGTGGCATATTGCCAGAGGAGGTACTACTATTGAGAGAAAGCTTTGGAAAGAGGTTAGCCTTGACATAACTAAATGGGTGGTGGCTGCCCCCACATTTAATGCATCCCACCAAACTCTCTAATTGCATTTATGTGGAGAAGACCCTTAAACAGTGCTACCTTGGCTACCGCAATTTACAAGGGGCTTGGGAAGGGGTCTGATGGGACAAGCACTCAAGTGGTGTACTGGACAATCAACAAATGAAGGACTAAGATATCCTGTAGGAAGTTATATAATGTGAGAGATCCTCCAAAGGCAAGGGAGGCAAAAATTTGTAGTAAAAACACTGTAGTATTAAGAAAGTGACTGTGATCAAAGATAAGAGAAATATATTCAAGAACTACTCTCCTCGGACATTGCCGAGGAAGAATTTCTGTGTGTCACGTTTGTCTATTTATTGCTTTTCCTCGTTCTCTTATCATCTTTAGCCCATTAAGGGTGTCGTCCACTTCATTGGAAGCCTAGCTTTTACTCTTTATAAATTTATTGTACTGGACTCTTTAGACCTTAGTCCATTCATCTTTTGGACTTAAAAGCTAAAGCCAGCCCCTACAATAGGTTTATATCACATTAGCAATATAAATTTTATATTATAGACTAAACAAATGTTTATAATATTGTACACATTTGTTTAGTGTACAATGTAAATTAAGAATTTTTCTTTCTTTTTATTTGAGGATGTAAGGTTGAATTTAATCAACCATCTTGTTGGCTTTATTCCGTACCAAATTTGCTTGTATTACAGCATTTAGTAACCTTGTATTTAGGTGGGATTGTTGTAAGGGTAGTGAGTGAGATAGAGTGTTAAAATGTCCAAGAGTGTGCAAGAAAATAGAGACTCACAACTAAATCTCGCGGGTGACTCGCGGCTTCAAGCCGCTGGAAGCAGCACACGTGCCAAGCATGCTAGAAGTTGGAGCGTCATGCTAGCTGGAGCACTACAAGACAAAATAGGACAACTGGCCATTTTGTTATCTCGCGGTTAGATCTCGTGACTCAGTCAAGTCGCGAGCCAGCCCTGTTTTGAAAAACTTGACTCTTCACATTCCATTCTCACCCCAGTATAAATACCCCTTATACCCACAAAAGAATGAGAACTTCCAGAAAGAATTTTGTGAAAGAAACCCTAGAGTTATACAAGATTGATTCATCCCCAATCTTCACATAAAAGACTCTTGAAATTCCTCAACTTTCTTCCTCTCTATTGTTAAACCCTTGAGAGGTCTTTTAACCAAAACCTTTTCTCACCATATCTATTACTGTGAAAGGGCTATTTGGTGTTTTGGGAAGCAGTTAGGAAGGAACCAATCTACATTGGTTGATGCTATGGTCAAGTAGCGGAATCCGGGAAGCTAGAAAAGAAATAGGTTCGACGCAACCTCGTTGGAGCAAGAAGCTTGGAGGGCTTAGGTACACTGGGTAGATTAGGCTTGGAGGGTCTATTGCTGTTCATGTATCCCAACTGCATTTTCTAGTGGATTACTTACCGCTTAGAAGGCGGCAGAGAGATTTTACGCCGAAGGCTTCGATTTTCTCTTCGATAACACATCGTGTATTGTCCTTGTATTTGCATCTTCCCTCCCTTAATCTTTACCTTTTATTTTCTGCTGTGGATGTGATTTTAATTGACTTAGATTGTTTACCAATTTTGTTCATAACTTTTATTCATTTTCCGCACACTAGTTGTTTGTCATAAAGCTTGAATTGGTTATTTTGTAATTGGGGTCTAAACGTTCAATGGTGTTTTATATACTATTTGAACTTTCAATTGGTATCAAAGCGGGTGCACTTGTTGTGATTTAATTACCTAAGTGTGATCCTAGACCCCTTTGTTATGGATGCTGTTATGGAAAAGGCCATGCTGAATTGTGGTTTAAATGTTTGTGATAATGACTCTATGAGTATGTTTGAAGGGTGTCCTAACAAGGAATTTTAAAGTTGTTAAAAACAAAGAAACATGCTAGGATATTTGTTCACATGCTGAAATATTTTGAAAATAAGAATCACATCTTACACAATAACAAATCTGAATCTAAATCTTTGATTAAGAAGTATAAAAGAAAAAATAGAATGTTGTGTGAGAAGATTGATAATCTAAAAATGAAATGTCAATCTAATAGAAGCATGAAAACTGAAGATAAAATGATGTTTGAAGGTCAAGAATGTTTGTCTCATGTGAGCTTATTTGTGCATACCTCATTAAAGGTATTTAATTCATGCTTATGGTATCTTGACAGCGGGTGTTTTCGTCACATGACAGGAGATAAATCACTGTTCAAGACACTCAAAGAGAAGGTTGGTGACTATGTGACTTTTGGTGATGGAAGTCATGCTCAAGTTCTTGGTAAAGGGACTATTGAGATACCTGGGTTACCTCTATTGAAAGAGGTATTATACATCAAAGGGCTAAAGGCAAATCTTTTGAGCATCACTCAAATATATGATGAGAATTTCCTTGTCCAATTCTCGAAGAAGGGATACTTAATCATCAATGAAGAAGGGATTCAAGTCTTGGAGGGAAATAGAATTACAGATAATTGCTATGGAGTAGTTCCTACATCACCCATTTTGTGTAGAAGTGCTCGTGTTGACATGTTGGAACTTTGGCATCACAGATTTGGGCATGTGGATTTCAAACAAGTAGCCAAAGTGTCTAAGTTTGAAGCAGTTGAGGGACTTCCAAAGTTTGGAAAGATGAAAAAGACTATTTGTGGTGCATGCCAAATGGGAAAGCAAACAAAGGCAAGCCATCACAAGGCGAATGTGATTGTTATTTCATGGTGTTTAGAGTTACTTTATGTTAATCAAATAGGGCCTACAAGAACTGAAAGTCTATGAGGAAAAAGGTAAATTATGGTCATTGTGGATGATTACTCAAGATACACTTGGGTTGAATTTCTTAGAGAAAAATCAGAAGCATGTGAAAGGTTGGAAATCCTTTGCAAGAAACTACAAAATGAGAAAGGGTTTCCTATTGCCAAGATAAGAAGTGATCATGAGAAGGAATTTGAGAATACAAGATTTGAGTCTTTCTGTGAAAAGAGTGGAATAAAAAGGGAATTTTCAGCCTCCAAAACTCCTCAACAAAATGGAATGGTAGAGAGAAAGAATCGGGTGATTCAGAAAATGGCAAGAGTTATGCTACTAAACAAGCAAATACCTCAAAAATTTTAGGCAGAAGCTGTGAACACCTCGTGGCAATAGAATATTCTTCCGAGTGGGAACAAAGAAGACCGCCTATGAGATTTGGAATGGAAAGAAGCCTAGAGTAACGTACTTCTGAGTGTTTGGAAGCAAGTGTTATATTCTAAATGATCGGGAGAACCTTGGGAAATTTGATGCAAAAAGTGATTAAGGTATTTTCATTGGATACTCTATTACTAGTCGGGCATATTAGGTTTTCAACAAGAAGACTAAGATAGTGATGGAGTCTATCAATGTCAAGATTGATGATGCCTTAACAAAGGTAGATATGATTGATGATGGAGAAGGGCCGAGCACCAAAGAACCCGATGTTGAGGTTGAAGCTCTTGATACAGAAGTTGAAGGATCTACACTGGAAGAAGAATCAACTCCCATGAACCCAAGAATGGAAACAAGATCGATGTCTAGAGCATCAAGTCCTCTCACTCCTCCGGAAGTTCATCCTTCCATCTCACGGAATGATGAAGTCTCCACATCAAAGAAGCCATCATCAAGAGTGATTAAGAACCATCCGGAAAACAACATTATAGGGTCTCTAGATAAAGGTCTTCGCCTCAGAAAAGGAAACATCCTTTTGGCCAATCATGTAACATACCATTGCTACCTTACTCAATTTGAGCCAAAAAGGATAGAAGAAGCTCTTCAAGATAAGAATTGGGTTGAGTCAATGCATGAAGACCTGAATCAGTTTGTGAGAAATGATGTGTGGAAACTTACTCCAAGGCTTGAAAATGTTCATGTCATAGGCACCAAATGGATATTCAAAAACAAAACAGATGAAGATGGAGAGATAATATAGAATAAATCTCGGTTAGTAGCTCAAGGATACACTCAAGTAGAAGGAGTAGACTTTGAAGAATCCTTCGCTCCTATGGCAAGACTTGAGTCTATTCGAATTCTCATGTCCATTGATGCACTATGAACTTCAAAATCTATCAAATGGATGTAAAATGTGCATTTCTAAATGGATACCTGAATGAAGAAATGTTTGTTGAACAACCAAAAGGCTTTGAGGATCCTCACTTTCTTGATCATGTGTTGAGATTGAAGAAAGTCATTTATGGCTTAAAACAAGCTCCTACAGCTTGGTATGATCGGCTTACACACTACCTCCTGGATAGAGGATTCAAAAGGGGATATGTCGACTGGACTTTATTTGTCAAAAATGATGAAGATTATCTCCTTGTAGCACAAGTATATGTTGATGACATAGTGTTTGAGGCTACCATTGAAAATCGGGCTATTGAATTCTCTGAAGAGATGAAGAAAGAATTTGAGATGAGTATGGTGGGGCAACTCACATTTTTCTTGGGCCTTCAAGTCAAACAACAGAAGGAAGGTATATTCGTTTCACAGGAAAAGTATGCTAAAAACATTATCAAGAAATTTGGACTAGACTCCAAAAAATATGCCTCCACTCCTATGAGCTCGTCTACTAAACTGAATGTTGATTCTTCCAGAGTGGAAGTGAGTCCTACCTTGTATAAGAGTATCATTGGGAGTTTACTCTATCTTACAGCTAGTAGACCGGATATTGCATTCAACATTGGTGTTTGTGCCAGATATCAAGCTGCTCCAAAGGAATCACACCTGACTGCGGTTAAGCGAATTATTCGATATATCAATAGAACTTCAGACTATGGTCTGTGGTATTAAAAAGACTTAAATGTTTGCCTTGCTGGGTATTCAGATGCTGACTAGGCTTGTAGTGTAGACGATCGGAAGAGTACTTCAGGAGGCTGCTTCAACCTTGGTAACAATCTTGTCTCATGGATGAGCAAGAAACAAAATTTCGTGTCACTCTCTACTGCTGAAGCAGAGTACATAGCCGCTGGAAGTTGCTGCACACAATTTCTTTGGATGAAGAAGTTACTCCATGACGATAGAATTCCTCAAGAGACAATGTGTGTCTTCTGTGATAACACTAGTGCCATCAATCTTTCTAAGAACCCGATCCAACATTCAAAATCTAAACACATAGAGATACGCTACCATTTCATTCGAGATTTGGTAGAAGAAAGAGTTGTGTGTCTTGAATTCATACACACAGACAATTAAAAGGCGGACATCTTCACCAAGCCTCTCGATGGTCCACAGTTTAAATCCCTCTGTAAGACCATTGGTGTTGGTACAATTCCTTGAATCTCTTGTGTGATATATGCTTCACTTATTTATATTGTGTTATTTTGTTTGTTGGGGCACACACTACTTTGTTGGCTATTTGTATAGCATAATTATGTTGGTTGTTAATTGCTTTGTCTGTTTTTGTTGTTTTTACATTGTTGCTTTTGATCAATCTTTTCCTTTTTATGTGTCAAAAATCCAAAAACCACATAAAAAGTAGAAAATGAAAAATTTGATCGACATTGTTGAGTTTTGTCTCAAAATTTCTTTGTGCTAATGGCTTTGTGTATTTACGAGTGTAGCTTGTTCCTTTGCACTCTTATCACTGTGGAAGAAATCTTGAAATTTACGTGACTGTTGTAAATAGATCTTTAAACTTGTCATGAACGATTAGTGAATGGTTATGTTGATCTTGAGACATGCATAAA
Source organism: Quercus lobata (assembly GCF_001633185.2). Lineage (NCBI taxonomy): Eukaryota > Viridiplantae > Streptophyta > Magnoliopsida > Fagales > Fagaceae > Quercus > Quercus lobata. Next base: position 47,753,748 of record NC_044910.1, on the reverse strand, counting down.
CTTGTGCCTATATATCTTCCCACTCTTTATTTTTGTTTTTGCTAAAAAGAGCTCACCAAATGTAAATCTCCAAATGAAAAGAGATTTTGAGTTGCAAAAGCCTGTCGCACATACTAGTATTCGACTAGGAAAAAGGGAAAGCGACCAAAATTTAAAGTGAATGATTATTCAAAAAGCCAAAGGCTATCTCATCAATGTGAAATATCAAATATCACTCTCACAATGAGAGGTGATTGTCTCAAAAGGATCAAAAAGATCAAATATTATGATTGAAAGTGGAGTCAAATGTAAAGCTCCAAAGTATGTAATCAAGTCTTGTGGGAGGTCATATATGCATACTTCTATAATTGAGATGGGTCACATGATCTAGTGCTAATTGTATATGCTTTGGTTGAATTGATCATTGAAGTTTCACATTAGACTAAGGACTATCTCATTGTTGATATCCACACACAACACACAAGTTTATGTTCAATGAATGCCATATTCATTTGTGTGATTGTACTTGATAAAATGTGTTTACACATGCTTAATCTTTGTTGATTCAAACACAAAAAGATTTTTAAGTGTTTCAGTTGTTTTTGGAAAGTTTTTTGTTCTTCAAAAATTGAAAAATTTCAAAAACAGTGTTGCCCTGTTTTGGCGACTCAGTCACGGGTAAGTCAAGTCGCATGCCACAGTCGCGAGCTTGCGAGTCAGTTTTGGCGACTTGTTCACGAGTGGAAGGTCTAGTCACGAGGGGTACACAGAGATTTTTGCGGCTCAGCTCATGACTCTCTCGCAAGTGAGACTTCCAGTCGCGAAAAACACTTAGCAATTTTTCAAAACTTTTGGCTCAACGTGTTTTGGCGAGTGAAACTAGCGACTGTCTGGCGACTTACCTCAGTCGCGAAAATCGCGTGGTTTGCAAAAGGAAGCTCATTTTCAACACTGTTCTCAAAAAGGGTCTTAATTTGCCTTTCTTACATCCTGTGACTGGTCATTTTCTAGTCTCACTTTCAATATTTCAACAACACCGTGGTAAACTCCAAAATCTTCCACTATTTTATCACCATTTTTCTCAATTCTTAAGGAAAGGTATGGGTTTTGTCCTCTACTCTTTATTTTTCACAGTTATTGCCATTTTCCTCATGGATTTTATGCTCTCTATGATATTTGTATATCTCTTGACTGTGTTTGGATATTTGATTGTTTGGTGTCTTCATTGTGTGATTTTTGGTGGTTATTCTCTAATCTATCCTATATTGTGACAACATTGGGTCATTATTGTCTCTCATTGTCATTTTCTGGACATTCCCATATAGTTTTTAGGGTTTTCTTCATCATCCATATTTTGAAACTAACCCACTACTAATAATGTCTCTTGGATTGTGTTCTTTTTTTTTTTTTTCCTCTATTGCATGATGCAGACTGGAAATGTCTCCATTCAAGAATGCAGCTGTGAAAGGAGGTAGTTCCAACGGAAAGGAACCTGTCATTGATGTCGATGACTACTCACCTTAAACAAAAAGGACTCATTCTTCATCAGGAGTGTTCGATCCCAACAAGTTCAAATCCTATGCTGCCTTTCAGACTCATGAGAATTATTTCCGAAATGCTACACCATTACTGGAAAGACTTGTTGACCAATCGTCACTTCATGACACTGACATTCCAAAATGGTTTTCCCACAAGGATTGGAATTATCTTCTCTTCGATCTAGATGAAGCTTATGAGAATTTGGTAAGGAATTTTATGCCAATGCAATTGTGGAAGGAGAAGAACTCAAGTGCTGGGTTAGGAGAAAGAGTTTTTCAGTCTCTCCTGCATTTTTGGCAGAGATCCTTCACATCAACCGGCCAATGCTTAAACACTCACCGGTTTATGATGATTTATGTCCAAATGAGGAACTCCTTAAGGATGGTTTTGGACAAGACTTGGAATTCTCATCTAATGGAAACTCAGTCAGTGTTTCCTCTCTTCCTCTGAAACTGAGAGTGCTTACAATAGTGATGTTTCACAACTTGTACCCCCTATCCAGCACTCGGTATATGAACCTCGGACGTGCCTTGTTTCTTCATGACCTAATCTCTGATGTAGAGATTGACATCTGTGCTCATATATTTCATATTCTGCGCAAAACGGTTTTATGAACTGGGTCCTGAATATGTGTTCCTTTTTGCTGTCTCATTTCAAGGATCTTGAAGCTCAAAGGAATTTACCCAACAACAACTGAATCTCCTTGCCAAAAACCAAGTCCAATCAACATGCGTACATTCAACTCAAGAATTGGTCATAGTCGGAAGAAAGTCAAACCGGAAACTTCCACTTCTCACAGTGGTTCGCATTTTAGCACTCTCTCCCTTGATGAAAAACTCGACAACATTGTGACATCTGTCCACGAGTTGAGTACCAAGATGTCCGGACTCACATCTACTCTACACCATAACAGCACTCAGTGGGATATGAAGTTTACCTCCCTACAAACTCAATTGGATCAGATTTAAAGGAAGCTAGAAGAGGATATGTAGCTATTACATGACCAAAAGGGGGAGATGATATCATAAGGGGAATACAATGAAAGGGGGAGTGATAGCTTGATCTGAGGGGGAGAAAATTACTAAAGGGGGAGTTTTCAGCAAGCAGTTTCAATATTTTACTTTAAGTTGTTTTTCTGTTTTTTTTTTTTTTTTTTTTTTGTGTTTGTACCTGTGTTGCTTCTGTAAGCTTTTAGGGTTTGTTTTCTTTATCTATAGGCTTTATGGTCTGTACCATGCTTTATGCAGCCTTTTATACTTTGTTAAATCAATACTTTTAACTAAATGTCATGCATTTTCTTGTTAAGTACTGTCACTCTTGTGCTCTTGTAGGATTGTTCCTAGATACATATACTTAGTGTATTGTGCATTGGTTGAGTGTTAGGCATGCAAGTGACTTGCATTGAGCTTGTTAGCTTGTTTGTTCAAGTGTTCATTCCAAGTGTGAATGAGCATTGTGGTCACTACCTTGTAGTGATTGCTTGGTTGATCAGGTCATGGTTTGTTTCTTAACTTCATCTTTGTTTGATCACATATTGCCTGCTTCATATGTATTTCATGTTTTTCTGCATACAATGATCATGGTGTATTGTCATGTTTCAGGAGTTTTATATTCATATGATTCAAGAGCTTCACAGTTTCTAGAATTAAGTGTGAGTGAGTTTTGCACAACTATTCCCAATTCACATGTTAAGTTTAGAGTCTGTTTTAAGGTTTTGTCACAGAATAGCCAAAGGGGGAGATTGTAAGGTTGAATTTAATCAACCATCTTGTTGACTTTATTTCATGCCAAATTTTCTTATATATTAGCATTTAATAACCTTGTATTTAGGTGGGATTGTTGTAAGGGTAGTGAGTGAGATAGAGTGTTAAAATGCTCAAGAATGTGCAAGAAAACAGAGATTTGCGACTGGATTTCGCGGGTGACTCGCGACTGGATTTCGCGGGTGACTCGCAGTTTCAACCCGCCAGAAGTAGCACACGTGCCAAGCATGCTAGAAGTTAAAGCGTCATGATAGCTGGAGCATTATAGAACAAAATAGGACAACTGGTCGTTTTGTTATCTCGTGGCTGGATCTCGCAACTTAGTTAAGCTGTGAGCCAGCCCTGTTTTGAAAAACCTGACTCTTCACATTCCATTCTCACCCCAGTATAAATACCCCTTATACCCACAAAAGAATGAGAGCTTTTAGAGAGAATTTTGTGAGAGAAACCCTAGAGTTATACAAGATGATGTGATTTTAATTAGGTTAGATTGTTTACCAATTCTGTTCATAACTTTTGTTCATTTTCTGCACACTAGTTGTTTGTCATAAAGCTTGAATTGATTATTTTGTAATTGAGGGTCTAAACGTTCAAGGGTATTTTATATACTATTTGAACTTTCAGAAGATGAGTCTAATCATTGAATACCTCAACCTATATGCCCTACAATAACAATCATAATTCATATATATATATATATTGTACTAGCAATGTAAATTTTAAAGACTAAATAAATATGTATAATGCTGCACACATTTGTTTAATCTACATAATAAATTAAGAATTTCCCTTTTATTTTATTTGAGAATGAGATTCGAATCACAAAATACCTCAACCATTTATGCCCTACAGTATCAAGGCAATGCCCACAGCCATAATTGGATGCCTGACTTTTACGTCCATGGATAATTTCAATAGCCACCACATCAGTTTTTAACAATTTTTTAGTTAATCACTACCAGTTTCTGGGACTTCACTCTCTAGTGGGCAACAATTTTTTTTTTTTTTTTTTTAATTTCACAACAATTTCATCGTTTATCACGTAAAATAGTAGATGGGTTAGTCATGTCAGTTTCTTCTTAGGGTAATTTGACACTATATTCTGCTTTGCACCACAGGTTTTCTTTTTCTTTTCTTTTCTTTTTAAAATTTTTTTTTTACCCTCAAAGAGATCATGTTTTATCCATCCACAATAATTAATCTCATGAGTGCCTATTGCATCCCACTCAGAAGATCAATGCCCATATAAATGACAAACTATCGTGTTATATATATCATATATCTAATGGTCCACCAACTATGTGTCGTCATGATTCCATTTCTCCCCGGCCCATATAAATTCATATACAGTTAATGCCTCCTCCAATCCTCTATAAAACCCTAGACATCTCACACTTGTCTTTCACCAAAATTGTTGACAAGAGTCCCCCTTCAACAAGTATCTAATTGTTTCATTTAGCAACCATGCATTCAAACTCAACCACCATTAAAACTTCTTCGGACGGAGTTTGGCAAGGTGATAGTCCTTTAAACTATGCCTTCCCATTGTTAATAGTCCAAACCACCTTAGTCCTCTTTGTCAGTCGCTTCCTTGCCTTTCTCCTCAAACCTCTCCGCCAACCCAAAGTCATTGCCGAAATCATAGTATGTATTAAATAAAGATTTCTTTTTTCCATTTCATGCATGTAACAATTTTTCAAGAATTTTTCTATAGATACAAATTTTGCCGTACATTTTGACACAGCTTGCATATTGCATTACATCAATTGCACATGAAAGCTACTAGTGGTACTTGTGAAAATTATAATTTGATCATTTGTACTTGATATGTACACAAGTGTGCAAAAATGTGCGTCTATAGACTCTTTAATTTTCCAGAGTTCATTTCTAATGAGTTTGCTATTGGTTTCAGGGGGGAATTTTGCTTGGTCCCTCCGCACTAGGACGCAACAAGCAATTCGTCCACCTAGTTTTCCCTTCATGGAGCACTCCAATACTGGAATCCGTAGCAAGTATTGGCCTCCTCTTCTTTCTCTTCCTTGTGGGTCTTGAACTCGATTTAAGCTCCATTCGCCGCAGTGGCAAGCGAGCTTTCACAATAGCACTCGCCGGAATTTCCCTCCCATTCCTCTTCGGAGCTGGAATCACATTCCTCCTCCGCAAAGCCATCCACGGCGAAGACATAGTCGGTTACGGCCAACTCCTTATGTTCATCGGTGTAGCTCTTTCCATCACAGCCTTCCCAGTCCTAGCCCGCATATTGGCAGAACTCAAACTCTTAACAACTCAAGTAGGCGAAACTGCCATGGCTGCTGCAGCCTTCAACGATGTAGCTGCATGGATTTTACTTGCCCCAACGGTGGCAATATCTGGAAGTGGAGGACACAAGAGTCCCTTAGTATTCATTTGGATTCTCATCTCCAGTTTTGCCTTTGTTGCTTTCATGTTGTTTCTAATCCGACCAATCATGAACTGGGTCGCGAGAAAGTGTTCCTCGGAGCATGATTTTGTTGACGAGGCCTATATATGTTTGACCTTGGTTGGGGTAATGGTAACTGGGTTTATGACTGACCTTATTGGTATACATGCAATTTTTGGTGCATTTGTTTTTGGATTAACGATTCCAAAAGGTGGTGATTTTGCTGGGAGAGTGACAAAGAGGATTGAGGATTTTGTGTCGGGTTTGCTTCTTCCACTTTACTTTGCTTCCAGTGGGTTGAAGACAGATGTGGCTAAAATATATGGGGCTGAGGCTTGGGGGCTTTTGGTGCTTGTGATATCCACAGCTTGTGCGGGAAAGATTTTAGGAACATTTCTGGTGGCCATGCTCTGCATGATTCCTGTCAGGGATTCCTTGGCGCTAGGTGTGCTCATGAATACTAAGGGCTTGGTGGAGCTTATTGTTCTCAACATTGGCAAGGAGAAAAAGGTTAGCTAAGTATATATCTATATTGAGTCATACTTATTACACATTAATGCATACACCTTTACACATACACTATAAAGCAATTAAAGTCATGTCATGATTTTAATTGTTTTTTTCGGTGTAGAGGACAAATTTTTGCTTTTATAAATATATATATATATATATATATATATATATTCACATATCTTATATTCTTATATAAACATATAGGGTACAACTAATCCTATATAAACATATAAGTTACAACAACTAATTAGTGCCTAAAGTCTGCACATAATCCTTTGTCGCACAACTTAATTAAGAATCATGTGTAAATTAATGAAAAATTAAATTTAATTAAAAGTAAATAGAAAATAAAAGTAAAGTAATCTTTTACTCTATTTTTTTATAAATAAAATAACATTTTACTTTAAGTTATATAATAAATGCGTATTGTGTAAAAATAAGTTTTTATATAAAACAAAAATCATATATAAGTTCAAAATTAATTGAATAGAATATGGTAGATAAGTATGCAACTAATATAAAAATCAGCTGCCTAAAAAAATATGAAGGGAGTTTGCATAATTAAAGCGCATATTTAAATGAAAAACCTTCAATATATTCAATAATTAAAAAAAATTATTGAAAGTATATTTAAATAGTAACTTCAATGTAATAGTTAAGAAATATGAACATTCCAAATTGCAAAAAATTAAAAAATAAAAGTAGATAAACTTACATAAGAATTGAATTTTTGTTTTTGAAAGTGAAGGAGGAAGTACCGAATTTCACCCTATCAAAACCAAACGTGTAAATATAAACTTCAAGAAATTTTTTTGAGAAAAACTCAATACTATGAAGGAGAAAAAAAAAGGGACCGAAAAAAAAATGAATAATAATAAAATAAAATAAGTGGTTGTAGTTGCACGATTTTCCTGGCCCAAATTCTATTGATCAGGCTTTGGCCCAAGGCGCAACCCACAATAAATATTTGTAGAGAATGGGTGAAAGAACTTAGCTTCAGTGAGCCTGTTCGGTCTGATGCATAGACAATATTGTTGCAGAAGATAAAAAATACAAGGAGGGATTTCTAACGTATGATTATATTTCTTTTAGTCCTCAATACAGTTTTTTCCGTCCCTTTCTTTGAGGGACTCCACTACATTATATAGTTCTCCTCCTCTCATCTCAACCTTACACTTGTTGATCATCTAAGCATCTACTTGAGCACCTGTCCCATCAGCCGCCCTCATCACTCCCTTTGTGAGTTGCAGAGGCCAAGGTGGTACTGTTCAGGGGTCTTTTCCTCATTAATGCGGCCAAGAGGGTGGTTGGGCCGCAATTAATGTGGTGGTAGCTTTCCATGAGATATTTTGGATTTTATTCATTTTATATGTTGTGAGGATGAACTGAATTGGCTGGGGAGAGTTACTCGTCTGGGCTTCGTGATGTCCGAGGAGGAGTTACTCCTCGGACAGGTTTCCTTGGCGTTATTGGATTGAGTAATGCCTCATATGTGGTTTCTCTTCGGATAGGACGCTCCTCGGATGGGCCTGGATTTGGAATAGCCCATTATTTTTGGGCCGGGCCCCACAGTGGGAATTCATTTTTTGAATAAAAGAGGGACTGAATTTGAGAGGGAAAAAAAAAGGAATAACCCTAAAAAATGATAGATACTTGGATTCAAAATATTAATATAAAAAATTATAAATATGGCCTCATTATTTATTGTCATGCCAATTGGGTCTCAACTACAAATTTTACTCCTAACTTGAAATGATCAAAGAAGTAAAATTCACCAAAAAATTGAGGAAAAAAAGACATGCGATAACATACTCAATAAAGAAAATATAAAAACAACCTTGCATTTTATGCTCCACATGTTTGGTTACCCTTTATGAATCTGCAAAATTAAATATTTATGAATCTCAATAAATCAATAATAGCAGAGGCGAGTAAGTCTTAGAGAAAATCTTAGAGAAAATCTAAGATTTGAAACTTTTGGTGTGTGTGTATATGTAATGAAACTTTTGGTTTTAGTTAGAATTAGTTGAATTATATTTCTATATCTTTTAAAACTAAGCGGAGTTTATTTTCAAGAAAATTTTATTTAAAAATAATCTCAGGTTTATCCAAAAAAAAGTTCTATGGGGGTAATTTTTTCAAGATAATTAAAAAAAAAAAAAAGTTCTCTAGGTTTTATATATCCATAAAATCTCTTAGCCGTGTGAATATATCTCCTGCCATTAAAAAAAATAAAATCAATTCCAATTAAACTCTTTGTCTTAAACTCAAATTCTTAAAAATTAAACTTCCCACCACGTCGAAGTAAAAGAAATGTTGATGTCAACATTAAGCTTTTGTGTCTATCCAAAAATAAATGGAGGAAAAGTTGATGAGAAAAATTAAATTTTTGTATCTATCCAAAGATTGGTAGATGAAAAGTCGATAAGAATAATATATTTGTAATAAAATTAAAATTCTAATTAACTTAAAAATTATAAGAGGAGAAGATAAACACGGAAAAATTATATCTAAAAAAATTTCTGCAATTTGGTGCAACCACTTGGCACAACCACAACTTATAAGCTCAACTTTTATTATATAGTATATAATGTAAGTTACAACAACTAATTAGTGCCTAAAGTCTACACATAATCCTATATTTTTCAATTCAATGACCTAGTTTAACATAATATTTGCATTATATTTGAAAGTTTGAACTCCTCACTCCCAACTCCAAGGATATATATATATATATAAGGAAAAATGAGGAAAAACTTTGAGAGGCGGTTTTCTTGCCTATCAATATTTTTATACATATGCAAAATTTAATAATATAAACGAGAAATACAATTTATATTATTAAATTTTGCATATGAAGATATACAAAGTGTTCAACTCCATTTTTAAGTATTGAATAAAGAGAAATGTTAACAAGCACTTTGCGGTGCTTGGTAATATTTCTCATTATGGGTCTCACTTAAAAAAATAAAAAATTGTCAAAAAAACTATCAAAAAATGATAATAAAAAAAAAACTGCCAAAAAAATGGTTGTGCCTGTTAACACAATCCTTGAATAAATATATGCAAATGTAACAATTGTCTCTTGATTATAAGAGTTGAAGATGTACCTTATATATTCACAATTTTTTTTTCTATAGTGTAATTAACTTTACAATAATTAACATAAAGATCAGATTCTCATACATGCAAAAATATCTATAAACAAGGGATCATTTATAAAGTCCAAAAAAATATATACCTCAACCTTTTATTTTTATTTTTGGATGAGTTATTTTTTACCGGAAAAAAGAAGAGCAAGATATGAGAATAACTCAACCAATATTCCCTGAGGCAATGTCCGTGACTATTTTTTTTTTGGGGGCTAAATGATAAAGGAAGTCCTCGGAATAAACTTATCAACCTCACACCACTTGATGACAATGAATAAATATCACTTGTACCATCAAACCACACCCCTACGATAGTGCCCACAACCGTAATTGGATGGCTGACTTTTACGTCCTTGTATAATTTCATAGCCACCATATCAGTTTTTAACAATTTATTAGCTAATCACACTACCAATTGTTACCGCAACTTGACTCTCTATAGTGGGCAACTTGTTTTTTATGTCACGGTCAGTTTCTTTTAGGGTAATTTGACACTATGTCACGGTCAGTTTCTTTTAGGGTAATTTGACACTATATTAGTATACTGGTCTTTGAATGTTTTGCATATTATGCTTTGACACTATGCTAATATGTCTAACCCATCCAGAATGATGAATCTCATGAATTTTTTAAGACTCATCGTATGTGCTTTCTCAGTGGTGGGCCTTGCCATTATCCCATAAAAAAGGGCTCTTATTTGTCGAGATTTCCTCCATTTTCATTTTTATATTCATATGTTGTCACTTCCTCTTCCCTCCAAGATGGATAGTATCCTCCCCAGTCCCCACTTCCCAAAAGATTTCCTGCATATTCATTTTATGATGTCTTTTCTATTCTCTCCAAGAAAGATAGCATTATCATTTTTGTACTATTTAGATAGTGTGACATTTATCTTTTACTTATTTACTTTTTAAATATGTTTTTTAATAAATTATTTATCATTTCTATATATCACGTAAATATTATTTCTTTATTTATTATTTATTTATTTTTAACACATATTCTCATAACTCTGTCCCCACTCCTTTCTTTGTTAATTTTTTATTTAGATTTATTCTTTTGCTAATGTACAGTAGTCCATCAAATTTAATGAGCTATTATTCATGAGCCAATAAAAAATATTATGATTTAGAGAATCCATTGGAGACCATTTTTTGGGTCTCATTCTCTATTATAGAGATTATTTTGCTTTTACCTAAATTATTGGAGACGCTTTAATAATCCCCCAATTCAATTAATATACTCTCCGTGCTTCAGTATCATGTTTTATAATTAACAACTTTTTTTTTCTATTTTCTGTATAACTTTGCCATATAAATGTAATTTTTTCCGTAAGCGTAGAAGTATAGAACATGTTTATCAGAAAGAAGTATATAGCAAGTTGAAAATTTAAATTCTGTTTTTCATATCCCTTAGCTTTTGTCCCAAGTGGCAAATATCTCTGCTAAAATGGTTTGATTATACGAAGAAGACTGGTGACTACTATAACAATAAATAGGTAGGTTCAACTTAAACCGACACCACAACACCAGATGGATAGGCCGAAATGGATGCCAATATGTAATAACTAATCGCTAACTTGTGCAATGCACGAAAAACTATTGACTCTGAAAAAAAATAATAATAAAAATAAAAATAAAAAATCCAACAATGGGTAAATAGACATTTTGCTAGTTAGTATTTTTTTTTATAAATATATATATATATATATATATATATATATATAATCTATACTTTTTCATAGTTTAGAAGTATTGTCTAACATTGAACGTTATTGATTTGCAAGTGCATAGCCACCGAAACCTACAAAATAATTTATAGTTCTTAAATTAATAAAGCAAAACTCTCAATAGTTATATACACACACACTCTCAAAACTAATATAAACTACAAATATATAAACAAAGACCATGATATGAGGAAAACACGCCAAGTTTCAAATTTGAGTAACTATATAACTTTCTCATAGTAATAACAATATAAATAATTTAAAACATGGAACAATATCAAAATTATAATACCTAATTCCATTATCTTTTTTTGTTGAATCCAAAAAAATAATTAATTGAAATTAATCCAAACAAATAATTAATCAACCAAAAATCATAACTTTTAATAAGAAAACCAAAAACGACATAAACCTAAATAAAATGCATTCAAGGTGAAAAATTAAGATTAACTTACTGGGACGCAAATACTAAAAATCTCAAGACTTAAAATTTCAAAATTTATAGAATCCCTAAATTATAATACCTATTTCAAAAAACTTTTATATATAACATATCAAATAAAAATTTATCATTCCCTAAGTTGGAAGACATAGGTTGCATCTTTAATTTTTCTCCAAAAAAATAGAGATGTTTTATTTGCCATGTATAATATAAAAAAATAATTAATAGAAATCTCAACCCAAAAACCACACGATTTACAACGTGAGTCTTTTTTTTTTTTTTTTTCAACGTTAGCCCTTTTTTTTTTTTTGTCCTATCATAATTTTTGTTTTTATATAGATTATCAATGTTTGAGTTTGAGTCTAAGTTAGACTTGTTAGAGAGATAGAGTTTTACTCATTGTTAAGTTTTGATTAAATAAAAATAATTTTATTTAAAAAAAAAAAGATAATGATGAGTTTGAGTTTTTAAGTTGGACTTATTAAAAAAATAGAGTTTCACTCCTTGTTAAGTTTGAATTAAAAAATAATTATTTTATTTTATTTTTTTGAAGAGAGAATAATTATTTTATTTAAATATTGTGTTGATGTGAAAAATTGTGAGAGTTTCAGATTTTATATATATATATATATATATAAGAGCATATGCCCGTGCGATGCACGACCTAATCAAAATTCATATTAAATAGTTTTTTTTTTGTTAATTTATTTAAAATTAGATAATAAAAATAAATAAATATTTTACTTTTAATTTATATAATAAATTCATATTGTGTGAAACTAAGGTATTATTAAATGTGTGTGTGTTTGTATATATATATGTGGGGACACGATTCGTGGCGGACCGTAACAGTGTTGGGTTCGCACGTAAGAAGGCCCCAACAATATCATTTGTAGAGCGTGGGTTTGAAAGGCTAGGCCTTGATCGACGAGCGGTGGGTTTTTCGTGGTATTCGTGCGTGTTTATGTTATTTTCACCCATGGAGTCTTTCTCCTGGAGGTGGACTGGGAGGCTCTGGTTTTTGGCCATTTTTCCCAGCCCTTCTTTAGGTTACTGATCTTTCCTTTTATATTCCCTGGTGTTCACTGTCCTTCGTCCACGTATAGGGTCAGCATTTCCAAGGTTGATATTTGTCCCATCAGCCTGCACTCAAAGTCGTTGGGGGTGGTTGTAAAAGCCTAAGAATGCGGCTCTGTCAGGTTCAGAGCATTGAATGGCAGTAAGGGCAGCTTTCCCTTGATATTTCAGATCTTTATCCCAAGTTTTAGTCATATACCGTTCTTACCCTCCTCTACGAGGGGGAACTTTGGGTCTGCCGAGGACTGAACTGCCCTCGGCAACATCCAAAGGCTATTTCGTCGAGTTTGGGCCATAGCCCTCCTCGGCTTGGGCCTTTTGGTTCTCCTCAGGTAGATGGGTCTGGCCCATAAATCATTTGGGCCCCACAATAGCCCCTCAAAACCCGGCTGTCCAACCTCTGGGTTGGAAAGGGAGGTTTTGGTGATGCCGGACCTCTTCTTACGGCCCAATTAACTCGGCCTATTAATAATGCTGGCGGCTCTTCATCTGCCCGAGAAGCGCGCCGGTCTATGAGACAGTTTTTTTGATTTCGCGCTCGATGTGTCCTTATCGTTTGGATATCCAAAACGCGCTTTTAATGGCCGCTATTTACGGAACTGCTTTAATTCGACGGTTGGTTTTGACGAGGTAGAGAAGTGGAACCGGCGTGTTTGGGTTTGCAGATTCCTTTGGAGATCTGAACCTATTAAATGCCCCCCGCTCCGACCTCTGTATAAGTAGGACAGGAGGAGGTTATTGTTTTTGTAAAGAATCCCTTTTCATCCCTCTGAGATTTGAAATATTTGGCCTCCTCTAGGGTTCATTTTACCCACTGGTTTACACACTAAATCGTGACACAATTTACCATAACAAATGATGAAGAAACCATACCCCTCCTCAAAGCGTCACGTTCTAATAAAGCTCGAAATGGCCCGGTCAGGGCAAGGATGGCGGAGGCTTAAGGTTCGTCTTACCTTCCTTTCAGCCAAAATCCGAAGCAGGGGCTCGTCACGTCAAACTTTCGGCGTGACTGAGTCGAGAACACCCATCATCAGTACCAACCTAGCTCTCATGAGCATACCTAATATGGCTCCAGTGTGTTGGGAGTCAGGATCGAGGCAGGGACTAAGTGTCTCTGCTTCTTCTTCTCTTTGTTCACTGGTGGCCTCCTCCGCCTTCCTCTTATAGTCTTCCCAGCACCAGTTCCGTTCTGGTGCTTTCTCTTTTCCCTCTTTTGCTCCCTTTCTTTCTTTTCATCTCTTCTCTCTTCTTCTCCTCCTTCTTTACTCATGTCCTCCATCTTCTTCACTCATCTCCCCCATCTTCTTCATTGATTTCTTCCTTACTATTTCCTTCTCCGTCGTTTTTCTAAAGGAAGGTTCTTATCGTAATATGAGCAGTATTGAGGCAGAGATTGAAGAGGCTTTGAAGACGAGTTTAGAAGACGCCTGACAGTTTACTTATCTGCACTACGGTTGTAATTGTTGCTTGGGCAGTTTACATTTTGTATAGGCTCGTTTGTGCCCCTTTTTGTATGTTGTAATAATTTTTCATATTAATAAAAATTGTTGTTTATCTCATTTCGCATGTTATGTCTCTAAGCTTTTATAACTTTGCAAGCGCTGCTCGGCATAGTAATATAGCGTCTAAATCAATGATGATTAAGACCAAAATACTTGATAATAAAAAAGATGTCGCCGTAAATTTAATAGAAGTGCTTGGCATGATAAAGCCGACCAGTGAAAAGTAATACTTACCCCATGCTCGCCGAGGAGAAAAACGAAAGTTTGATGCCGTGTGAGGAATAACTGTTTGGAGATATATCACTCACTAAATGAACAGCCTTCTTATACGGCTGAATGCTGGGGCGTTCCACCGCCTTCTTTACACCTTTATTGGCCTTAACCTTTTATGGTGTTCAAGCCGTGGACGAAGTGACTTGACGTTTTTATCAAGTAGTCCATCTTACGAAATTCAGAACCCTTTTTTTTTTATATATATATATCCAAGTATTTTCACTATTTTGGTTTCCCCATTGGCTTGGGTCCGAGGACCATACAAAGCCTTGGTTCTGCCCAAAACTTGGAATGATTATAATTCTTTTGTACCTGGTTTTCCCATAGGCCTGAGTCCGAGGACCATGCAAGGCCTTGGTTCTGTTTATCCCTTTTTTCAGGTATCTCACAAGTTGCCGAGCTGGAGGTTGTCCTCGGCAACGGTTATTCCCCGGCGTGGGCCGTAGTCCGAGGACCCCATGCAGAACGGGCCCGGGCCGCGATTTTACTAAGCCCACCACTAAAGAGGCATTTCTATGGTCTTTGGTCACGTGGTACTTTTTGGCGTCCCAGTGTTCGAGGCGCACCTTCGCGAAACTCCTTTAATCTCAGGTTTACAGACGGCATTGAAAATCGAGCCAGAGACGTCTTGTCGGTAGCGTTCCTTGGGACGCTGCGTGAATTAAATGCCACCACCTTATCCCTTAAATAAATAGGAGAGAAAGTTGCTTTACTTCTGCACAAACCCTTCAGCTTCCTCCTTTAGGAAATCACGTTTGAGGCGGGGGTTAGGGAAAAAGAACTTTCTCCACCGCAGAGGCACCGTGTCCTCCCGACACTCAAAGGAGTGATGTATGGGCCAAGGAAGCATAAACTCAAGAGAAATTTCCACTTCGACAGAGGGGAGAGGGTGTTTCCCCCTCTTTTAGTCAAAGTCCGAAGCAGGTTCTGGTCATGCCAGATTTTTGGTATGTCCGAAGAAGGAATTTCCACCATCAGCGCTGTCTACCTTGTAGCCAGCAAATTCTTGCGGGGGCTTCCCAACTTCCGACTCCCTGCACCTTTTCTGTAGACGGTGTTAGCTTGATGTCAGGTTCTTTGGCTGCCTGAGTTGTGGGCATGTAGAAGCGTCGAGGAATGGTTTCCTCAGACGGCCTCTTGGAACAGTAGCCAACCTCTCCTCTGAGCTATCTCCTCGTCTTTATCTTCACTCTTTTGTACTTTTCTTTTGCTTACGCAGTTAACTCTAATGTAAGCTTGTTTCAGCTTTTTACTGTACACTGTACTGTTCCTTTGTCTTAATAAAAGATGTGTTCATTTCTTTATACATGCCTCTTTTTTTTTTTTGCAACAACTACTTTGTACATGAATATCAAATCTAAGCTTGCCCTTAATGATACTCCGGGCAGAAAAATGCCTTAACACAGATTCCCTCTAGTTTAAACTCACAAGTATTATCAAGTATAACAATTGTAATCCTTAATAAATTGAACTCTTGGAACTAACCAGGATAACTGTTGAGTGCTGCGCGATGCACGCCAGACCCAAGCCCAAAACTTGGCTTTCCTCATCCAGGTAGTTGGTTTCCCCAGAGGCTTGGGTCCGAGGACCATGCAATGCCTTGGTTCTGTCCAAAACCTAGTTTTCATCACATCCAGGTAGTTGGTTTCCCCTGAGGCTTGGGTCCGGGGACCATGCAATGCCTTGGTTCTGTCCAAAACCTAGTTTTCATCATCCAAGTAGTTGGTTTCCCCTGAGGCTTGGGTCCGAGGACCATGCAATGCCTTGGTTCTGTCCAAAACCTAGTTCTCCTCACATCCAGGTAGTTGGTTTCCCCTGAGGCTTGGGTCCGGGGACCATGCAATGCCTTGGTTCTGTCCAAAACCTAGTTTTCATCATCCAGGTAGTTGGTTTCCCCTGAGGCTTGGGTCCGAGGACCATGCAATGCCTTGGTTCTGTCCAAAACCTAGTTTTCCTCACATCCAGGTAATTGGTTTCCCCTGAGGCTTGGGTCCGGGGACCATGCAATGCCTTGGTTCTGTCCAAAACCTAGTTTTCATCATCCAGGTAGTTGGTTTCCCCTGAGGCTTGGGTCCGAGGACCATGCAATGCCTTGGTTCTGTCCAAAACCTAGTTTTCCTCACATCCAGGTACCTGAGGCTTGGTCCGAGGACCATGCAATGCCTTGGTTCTGTCCAAAACCTAGTTTTCATATCCAGGTAGTTGGTTTCCCCTGAGGCTTGGGTCCGAGGACCATGCAATGCCTTGGTTCTGTCCAAAACCTAGTTTTCCTCCAGGTAGTTGGTTTCCCCTGAGGCTTGGGTCCGAGGACCATGCAATGCCTTGGTTCTGTCCAAAACCTAGTTTTCATTACATCCAGGTAGTTGGTTTCCCCTGAGGCTTGGGTCCGAGGACCATGCAATGCCTTGGTTCTGTCCAAAACCTAGTTTTCATCATCCAGGTAGTTGGTTTCCCCTGAGGCTTGGGTCCGAGGACCATGCAATGCCTTGGTTCTATCCAAAACCTAGTTTTCATAAGCGTTGGAACTTGGTTTTAAGGGAGTTAGCTCCTCGGCCAAGCCCCTAGAATTGTTCGCGTAATTAGCGCTGACAAACGTAGCCCCTAATCCAGAAGCATAGCCCCTAGCGGAACTCTACGCTGGAGTTGGAACTTGGTTTTAAGGGAGTTAGCTCCTCGTTCAAGCCCCTAGTCAAGGAACTTAGTCCCTAACGAGACTTTATACTAGAACTTTATAACCCACGGTTAGAAATAACGCCGGAGTTCTCTCGACCCACCGCCTATACCAACGCACAAGCCTTTCCCACAGACGGCGCCAATTGTGGGGACACGATTCGTGGCGGACCGTAACAGTGTTGGGTTCGCACGTAAGAAGGCCCCAACAATATCATTTGTAGAGCGTGGGTTTGAAAGGCTAGGCCTTGATCGACGAGCGGTGGGTTTTTCGTGGTATTCGTGCGTGTCTATGTTATTTTCACCCATGGAGTCTTTCTCCTGGAGGTGGACTGGGAGGCTCTGGTTTTTGGCCATTTTTCCCAGCCCTTCTTTAGGTTACTGATCTTTCCTTTTATATTCCCTGGTGTTCACTGTCCTTCGTCCACGTATAGGGTCAGCATTTTCAAGGTTGATATTTGTCCCATCAGCCTGCACTCAAAGTCGTTGGGGGTGGTTGTAAAAGCCTAAGAATGCGGCTCTGTCAGGTTCAGAGCATTGAATGGCAGTAAGGGCAGCTTTCCCTTGATATTTCAGATCTTTATCCCAAGTTTTAGTCATATACCGTTCTTACCCTCCTCTACGAGGGGGAACTTTGGGTCTGCCGAGGACTGAACTGCTCTCGGCAACATCCAAAGGCTATTTCGTCGAGTTTGGGCCGTAGCCCTCCTCGGCTTGGGCCTTTTGGTTCTCCTCAGGTAGATGGGCCTGGCCCATAAATCATTTGGGCCCCACAATATATATATATATATATATATATATATATATATATATATATATAAGTAATAACTTATTAAAAGAGTGCAATAAATATGTTTGTTTTCAGAATGCATAAGATGATTTATTATTTTTTTTCATATATTATTTTTTGTCAATATCATAAAACAAAATTTGTATGCTTTTCTTCAAACTTTCTTGGATTTGAATTTGTTATTTATTTTTTTGCCAAATTTTTCATTATGTAAAATATATTCTTTTGGGTTACTTTATCCCTTTTTTTTTTTTTTATGTTATATAAATTAGATTTTTTAAAATTAAGTTTACATTAATGTTAATACATATTAGCTATTATTTGATACTTTATCCACCAAAAAAAAAAAAAATACAACAATTAATGCTTAATTAGGCTAAAAGTAAAATTGTTACTTTATAAAAAAAATGATACAATAGTTATTATTACTTTATCCAAATAAATCGATAAGAACAAATAGAATTAGATGAAGAATTTGAATTGTAATCAAATTAAAATTAAATAAGAATTAGATGGATTAGATGAAGAATTTGGATTGTAATCGAATTAAAATTTTTATCAACTTAGAAATTATAGGAGAAGCAAAATTATATATATATATATTTTTTTAAATCTAAAAAATTTTCTACAATTAAAGATGCATTAGAACGTGTAATGTAGTAATTAAAAAAAAAGTTGTTGTTTTTATAATACACTACACATAAAAAAATAAGGATTAGATGAAGAATTTGAATTATAATCAAATTAAGACTAAATAAGGATTAGATGGATTATATGAAGAATTTGGATTGTAATTAAATTAAGATTTTTATCAACTTAGAGATTATAGAAGAAGAAAAATTATATATATTTTAATTTAAAATTTTTTTTAAAATTCTGCAATTTGGTGAAGCCACTAGACGCAACCACAGCGTCTAAGCCCAATTTTTATTATATAGTATATTATATGATTTAATATGATATGATATATATATATATATAGATAATAATTTTTATTATAAAAATTTGGTCTATTATCATTAGAATTTATAATTTTTTTTAACCCAAAAAAAAAAAAATCTATCTATCAAGAACTATTCAAGTACAAAACCTTATCAATTGATGATTGCAGGGTTCATAAGCAACCAACCAATCAAAAAACCTTTTTTTCTCCTTATAATGTTTTTCAATGTTTTTATCTTTTGCCAATAACATACTTTTGGTGTGTTAAATCTTATAATTGCTCCACAGGTTCTAAATGACGAGATTTTTGCTATATTAGTCCTCATGGCACTATTTACCACATTCGTGACAACTCCAACAGTCTTGGCAATATACAAACCCTTGCGTGGAATTTATTCTCAAACTAATCGCCGACTCCAGCGACAATTGCCTCTCACAGAGAACTCCCAAGATGAGCTTCGAGTCCTTGCTTGTGTCCATGGACCTGAGAATGTTCCCTCACTCATCAATCTCGTGGAGTCAATTCGTAACCCAAAAAGATCCCCACTCAAACTCTATGTCATGCACCTTGTTGAACTGACTGATCGCTCATCCTCCATCATGATGGTTCAGCGTGCTAGAAGGAATGGTTTTCCCTTCATAAGCCGCTTCTGCAGAGGTGCAAGTGCAACACCAGACCAAATTACTGCCGCCTTTGAGGCCTACGGCCAAGTCAACCGCGTCAATATCCGTCACTCAATAGCCATCTCGGCATTGTCCACGATGCAAGAGGACATTTGCCACATAGCACAGGAGAAAAGGGTGGCGATGATCGTATTGCCTTTCCACAAACATTGGAGAGGAGAGGGTGAAGAGGCTATGGAGAACGTAAACAATGGCTGGAGAATGGTCAATCAGAGTGTGCTAAAGAGGGCACCATGCTCAGTGGCAGTGTTTGTGGACCGTGGATTCGGTGGTGGGTTAAAGCAGGAGGCAGAACACAGTTCTCCAACACTGAGAAGAGTTTGCATTTTGTTCTTTGGCGGATCTGACGATCGCGAGGCTCTAGAGTTGGGAGGAAGGATGACAGAACATCCAGCAGTTAGTCTAACCATTCTGAGGTTTCTGGAAAAAGCTAAGGACGAGAGTATGAAGCAGAGTCATAGCAGCTCAACTGTTCCAATAAACGATGAGAGAGAGAAGGTGACCTTTTGTTCCTTGTGATATCTTAATTTTAAAGTTTTCTTAACTTTATTGAGGGCTCCAGTGTAGCAAACTTAAAAGTTCTTTTTTTTTTTTTTTTCCAATGCTTGGACCAGGAGGTAGATGAGACTACAATGGCCATATGGAGGTGTAATCAATCAGTCAAGTTCGAAGAAAAGGTTGTGGACAACATCACAGAAGAGGTGTTAAAATTAGGCCAGAGTAGGGAGTATGAGTTGGTTATTGTGGGAAAGGGACAATTCTCATCGAGCATGGGGGCAGAGTTGCCAGCCAATCAGATCGAGCATGCTGAGTTGGGGCTCATTGGAAACATTTTAGCTTCATCGGACTCTGGCATAGTGCCCTCAGTCCTGGTCATACAGCAGGATAAACAATATGCAGATGAGACTGCTACTTCAAGGATGGTCCAGGACAAGCATGTAACAACAACTGATGCTTCAATCACTAATAATGAACCGTCTGTGTGATCAAAAAGAATACGGACGCTCTAAATGTGGTTCTTGTAAAAAAATAAAATAAATAAAATAAATAAAATAAAAAATATGCTCATGGTTCTGTGTGATTTGAAAGAATAAGGACACCTGAGTGAAGTTCTTTGTAAATAAATTCCAAGCCTACGTGAACTGATTCAGACTCCAAATGGAAGGGAAAATACAGGAATTGGAGACTGGCACATTTGGGGGCAAGAATTGAGAAAGCGAACTTGATGGAAGGAGCACCAAAGTCAAAAGAGCGCTTCTTTTTTTTTCTTTTCTTTTTTTTTTAATTTGGAAGCATGCGCTGATGGTAAATGCATGCTTAGCTGAAACTGTTGACTTGTTTTTCAAAGCAAGCTTGATGTGTGGCAATCTTGCAGCTTGATGTGCAGCAACTTCCCCCCCTATTGATGAAATCCCTGTACCCGATAAAACTAGGACTCTTGTAATGGTGAAAGACTGTATTTTGAATAAGAATTTTATGAGTTGGTAATGAGCTCCTCTTTGTTTGGTGATGATGCCAAGCACCCTAAGGCGGTGTGATGCCTAAGGTTTCTAGGCAAATTCTAGGTGGTGAAGCTTAGAATTTGTTCTGTTTACGTTTTTGTTACTCTTTTATCTATATTCTCCTACACGTCCCGCATCAGAACCTAAGTTGACATGGCAACAAGGTGTCAAGGTTACACAGTTTAAAAACTATTGGCCAACATAGTTGATGAGAACATTTTAAAGGATGTAATAGTTAGTCCCCACATTTCTTTGCTACAAGTTGTGCCAATCACACACCAAGACTGCCTAAAGCCACATTTCATTTTTTCACCCATGTCCCACAGCAGACAATTGAGATGTGCCTCTACGCCACCCCCTTTAAAGAGCTGCAGGACCAAAACCCTAACTCCCTGAATGGCTCAGTGTTCATTTTTAGCTTAAGCTCTTTGGTGACAAAATTTAGGGCATGAGCATTTTTAACCTGACCTTTTTCTGTTGGCCTCTCATACGGCTTTAATTTGTTTCTTGGCTATTATCTTTAACTCCCATCAATTTGAGAACAATCCCAAAAAAAAAAAAGTGTCGATTTTACTGAAGATCTGAACTGACCACATAGTACAATTTCCATGAAATTTTGAAAGGAAAAATGTCTTCTTATTGCAAAAATTCAATATGAAACACACAGGGCAAAAGATATTGAGGGAACAATTAGTCATTACAAATCAAAAGCAACTTTGGACTTTCAAGTCAACAAATAATGTTTCTTCACACACAGACAGCAGTCCTCTTTTGAATGGGCAATTACCCTTTCCTGAATGCAGTTGTACAGATATAAACTATTCTCAAACAGACAAGATGTCCCCCAGAAATAACATAAAACTTTTAAAAGATTTAGAACATAAAAAGAAAATAGAAGAGACTTGCTGAAATATGCTAACCTTGGAAAAGCATATCACCTATCCACATGGGATATGACCCAATCACAACCAATTTTCCATCAGCCGAATTCTAATTTTCATATTCATCATCTTTGGAATTTCCCTTACCAGTCACTACTTTGAACACTACTATAATTTTTGTCCACCGTATACGGGTAAACCGAGAATTTGGTAAAATTGTGAAATGATTCCACCTGGCCAGACAAGAATGCGTTTAGTTTCAAATAAAGCACAAATGGATGACAACAAGAATGAAACTGAAGAACAAATAACTGTCACATGTCCAGAATGACTTTGAATATTAACACTACTAACAATGATTCTCAGTACTCTCACATAAAGCTATCTAATTTTCCCCCCATGTTGATTGTTGTAAATACATAAAGTACTTCAAAGACAACACCTTTCGAACGAGTCATCAGAAACCTTTAAAAAAAATGAAGGGAAAAAATAAGAGAGGAGTTTTCATTGTGTACTAACCTTAGAGAAATCCTCCCCCTGTCCAAGTTGAATCTGGTTTCCCATTGTGACCAACAGCTTTCTTATCTGAGGCACTCTGGTAGAAACTATCAAATCCATCATCTTTGGCATCATCCCAGCCAGCCCAACCATCACTGTTATGAGATGCTGCTCCCTTCGTTGATTCTTCCTTCCTATTGTCTTTGCTGTCCCAATCATCCCAAGAACTTGAACTGTAAGAATTGTGCCCAGTTGATGACGACTGCCCTCCTCCAGGTGAAGAATTCCATCCTTTGTTCTCCTGTTTAAACTCTTGATAATATCCATTCATCTCACTATCATTTTGTTGCCAGTTATCAGTCTTCCAGTTAATGCCTTCTTTAGTGTACTCTTCAACCTTCTGTGAAGCCATTGCCATGACCCCCTTCATGATCCCCCACGTCTTCTGTCCAATCTCTGATGTCTTTGCAGTGACAACAGTTACAGTTTCATTTACCTTGTGATCATAACCGCCATCCTTCACCTGTAATAAATATTTTTTCATGCACCTTGTTTGTCTAATTTCATATATTGTCCATCCTTAAAATCTATAGTAAAAAGGGGGGTGGGGGAGGCAGATAAAGCAATAACTATAACAAACAAGGTTAAGAGCTGCAGCAAAAAACCTGTGCTCATGTTAAGCAACATGGTGTTGATTATACATTGTGTGGAAGCGTAATGGGTCCATAAACCATGGCTCCCAAGATCAAAACTTAGCTTTGATACCAAGTTGATGCAGGATAATATCAAAAGGAAGATGAAAATAACAAAAATTAAAAAGATAACCCTAAGAATCAGCACTTAGGGTTGCCTGGAATCAACACCAAGCAAGAAAGTTAGGAATCAGCACCAAACAGTTTGGAAAATCTGCAATCTGAAATTTTATTCATCAATCATCTAATTAAAAGAAAACCAACTGAAGCCTTTTTATAAAGCTTCCAAGAATAAAAATCACGTCTATAGAACTCTCAACTGATAATAATCTAAAATACTAATCCCTATCTGAACTCAAAATAATGAAATTCTAAACTAATCCAACTACATAAGAAACCAAATCCCATAAGGTGTGTTGTCCGCAACAAATGCAAATCTGAATATCTTCACCTTGCAAAACACAAGCTTAAGATACACCAAATAAATAGTAAATTTTATTTCTTTTGCATGCTTGATGACCACAATAAGGAGAATAAAAAAGAAAAACATTAATATATACTTAAATGCCAACATAATTTCCATTTTACCATGTTTTTGGGATCCATACAAAGGCTTGATAGATAAATGTGCAAGTTAAAAATATATTAAATATCAACCAAACTCAAAAATAAATGAAATTGGAACGTACAGTGTTAGGGTCTGTTTGGATTGACGGTGAAGGGAGGGGGGTAGAGTAGAGTTGACTAAAAATAAGCTAATTTTGAGCCATTTCTACTCTACTTGCCCCCCCCCCCCCCCCCAAACCCCCCCCCCCAAAAAAAAAAAAAATCCAAACACACAATTAGTTACCACAACATGTGTCTCAGAGGGTTTATCCATCAACAGCTTTGTAATTTGATAAATCTCTCAACCACCCACAAGAGCCAGTCTCCATCATCACATAATTCCCATCAATCCACCAACTTAACTGTAAATTACCCATACATCACCAATATTACATCCTAGTCTTTTGCTATTAATGGCATGTTTGGTAGACTGTAATAGATACTGTAATGTAATAGTTATTCCTATGGTTTAACTATTATTTAGTATGGTAATGTTTTTACTACAAAAAATAGTCATTCCTTATTAATAATTATTATTCAAAATGAGGAATAACTGAAAGAGTTGTAATATTTATTCTTCAAAATTACTCATCTCTCTCTCAAATTTAAAAAATATTATTTTTAAGGAAATATAATTATATGAGTAAGATATTTCCTAAAATAAATCTTAAATTTTATTTTAATGTTACAACTCACAACCAAACTTATAAATAGGTTTAGTTATTCCATTACAATTCCCAGTAATAAAGATTGCAATTCCTGTTGTAATCCTTATTCAGTGTACCAAATGTGCCCTAAGCCTAACTACTAAATAGCCAACACCAAAAATAAAGGTGGAACCATAACTTCCATCAACCAGCGACCAAAGATCTACCATTTTCACTACTAGTTCAATCCCCAGGCAAATATTAAATAACAATCACAATTATTGTCAATTCCACATCAAATGTAGTTCCCCACTCTTAACCTTCATGGTATGTTTGAAATAGAGAGAGAGGGAGGAAGAAAAGAGAAAAGTAGAGGAGAAACTGGCTAAAATATACTAAAATTCAGTACATTCGGCCATTCTATCCATCTTGCCCTCTCCTCTCATCTTCCCCACATCTCCCTCCATACAAATATAGGGTTAGCTAATCCCCTGGCAGCCTATTTCACTGTCACTACCAAAGTGACACAACCACCATCATTGCCAAGTCACAATTTTAGTGTTGTTCCACCACTGATATTAGTAACAACCAACTTCAGGTATGCGCAACTCTTGGCAAATGTTATCCAAATCAACCCCAATTCTCTTCATACTCAGTCCCTTCGAGTCACCCATCAAAAAATCTTAATTAGTCAAGATTCCCAAATCCCCTCCCTCATACCCTCTCTTATTAATCTGATAAGAAAGACTGACCAAATAAGAATTGATCATGTGATCTTAAGTGCCTGGGACATTTGGTGTCGCCAAGAATGGAAGCCATCATGGCAACAGTGTCAAATATAAGAAGGCTAAAATGACTTGTTTATGGCAGATCTCATCGTTCAGCTACATGACAAACACTAAACGGCTTTATCTTCCAGTTCAGTAACCCAAATTTAAGTATACTAGCTAAAACAAGTCAAATAAGTTTGTTCATTGGTAACAGATGTGTTTTGGAAAAAACAAACAAAAAAAAAAAAAAACAAAAAAACAAATTTCCATGATTCATTGTATGGGAAAACAAATTAGCGGGCTGTGTCCACATGACATCAGTGAAAATGAAAGACATCTCATTAGAGGTACATATACTTCACCTGTTATATGTTATAAGAGTTGCTTTCCCTGCATCAATTTTATTTAAACTGTAGAAGGGGAGATAAAAAGAAGTTGGAATGTCAGTTTTCAAAGAGCTTTCAATGATTGGGAGTTGGACTCTTTTTTTTTTTTTTGGATAAGTTAGAAGTTGGACTCTGCAAGTACTTTCCTTAATTTCTTCAATCTAACACCCCTAGGTGAGAGGATTATGATAGACTGAGATAGAGGTTGCAGGGGAGTGGTGTTTTTACTGCAATTAGTAGTTTGTTGGAGATACTGCAAATTGGAAAATATTGCCATCAAAGTAAGTGTTATAGTATTAATTTTTAAAGTCTTAACTGATGATGCAGCTCCATGTAGATGGAAATATTAGATTGTCAAAAAGAGACAACATATGTAATTCTTTACAGATAGTGTATTTTGTTTACCTTGTGATGTCGCTAGTCGATTGTGGTTATTTGCCTTAACTTGTGCATAGGGTTATGTCTCAAAGTATGAGAAAAGGTGACAAGGCATGCTGGAAAGGGTGATTTTTATTGTGGGTTGAAGGAGGGGGGGGGGGGTTCTATTTGCATTATGTGCACATTTAGCAGAAGAGGTGTTGTTTTGTACTTTCAACAATGTAGAGCTGAATGGGAACACAATTAAAAAGCATTAATTATGTTCTCTATTGGACCAGCTGTGAGGTTTAGGAAGTATACATTGCAATTCTATTTTGGAAGGCAATTCCTCATTGTTAGATGTGGTGCATGCCGAGAGAAAGGAATGCAAGAAGCATTGAGGAAAAAAAGGACCATTTTAGATTTGAAATTACCATTCTTCATATATTTGTTATAATGTCCATTCAAAAAAATATAAAAAAATTGCTAGAATGGATGGCATGGTCAGGATTAATTTTATTGACATTTATTAGGTTTGATTAATCATTGTAACTTCCTAATTTAATTGTGGGTCATTGTGCACTTCTTATGTATATGCGCTTTACACCCCCCCCCCCTTTTTTGTTTCAAAAAAATCTGTAATTTATCAGCCATAAAACAAAACATTTTTTTAGATTTCATAGTTCTTTCTAATTTTAATTTGCTGAAAGGATGCCTTACAATCCTAAATCATCATGTTTATTACTATTAATCATAAACATCAAGATTAGAGATCACAAACTAAGAACATGGAATGAAGAGGCCCTAACATAAACACACAGATAAATGATCATATCAAATTATCAACAGAACCAATTCCAAATACCTTAGTAGAGATCTCTTTTGTACCAGCTTGGACAACGGTGGCAGCCGACTGCGCCGCGGCAGCAGCAGCCAAAGATAGCTTACCAAACCCCTACAAACAAACCAATAGCATAACATATTAGATCAATTCAAATCATTCAGCACCAATACTACAACATCAACACATTCAACGGCAAAAAAAACATGAAACCTGAGAAACAACGGAAAAGACATCTCCCTGAGCGTCATTCCTCTGGGAAGAAGGCGGAGGTGTGGATCCAAACCCGACATACTTGCCGCCTTGCGACGGCGGAAGCCCGTCGGGGCGGGACTCGTTCTCGGCACGCTTTCGCGCAAAGAAAGTCTCCTTATTGGCCGCCGACGCCTCCAACTGCGCCCGCGTGTAGATATCCTCAGTCGATTTCGATCTCACGGGCCCACCGCCCATGCCTCCGGCGCCTCTAACATCGCCCGTCGACTGGTTTCTCCTCATATCGCTAGAAGATCTGAATCCATCGTCGGTATCCCAACTATCCCACCCTCCTCCTCCTCCTACTCCGCCTCCGCCTCCATTGCTCCCATAACTACCGTTCCTACCGCCGCTCAACGGCGGCTTCGATTTGCCGAATCCGGTGCTCTCCTTCACGACCGGCGGGTCCCGCCAGGGTTTCCCTTCGGCCAGGGCCTGGATTCGGTCCCTGTAAACGCTGGCGGCGTTGGTGTTGTACTTGGTCACGATATCGGTCTCTTTAGCGATCCCGTACTGCGCGAAGAACGAGTTGAGCTGCTCGTTGCCGCCGGACTCCATTTTCTTGATCTGGATCTCGGACCAGGAGTCCATGGTGACGGATCGGACGAAGGAGATGTGGACGCCGAGGCCGCGGTGCTTGCCGGAGCACTCTAGGCACATGAACACGCCGTACGACACCGACGCCCATTGCGGATTCTTCTGCGAACAGTCCACGCAGACCTTGTTCCCCGCTTGCGATTGCAAATCCCGTAGCCGCCTCGACGCCGCCATTCGGGTCCGATCCGTCCGTTCTCAAATCGGATTCTGCTAAACCGAATCCAAAAAATAAAAAATCAGAAGAAAGAGAAATGAATCGAAATGAGAGAAAAAGCTTTTGGAAAGTTTTTCGTCTGAACTTGGGAGGTTATATACGTATACGTTGGAGACAGAGAGAGAGAGAGGTTTGGGCGTACCTGATTTGTTTGTAGCTTGCTTTATCGGAGATAATTGGGGATCACCGACACCGTTAGTTTTGTAACAACGTTTTTTGGTGTCTAAATGACAGGTGCTGCTGCACAATTACTCAATTCAGTAAATTCATTTTCTCTTTGGTAGGTAACTACGCATTCGTTACCAAAAATATATTTATGTTTTAGAAAGCCTTTTTGTCAAAATGGCTCCTCTACTCCAATAAATACCATTTAAGAATATAATTTTTTTTTTCGATATTTAAAGATTTTTTAATTTTGGATGTAATTATTTTAATATATTCATTTTATTCTATATTTAAACTTTCTATTAGAATTTTTGTGAAAACTTTAAAAATAAATAAATAAAAGCTAAAAAGACCTCTTTAAGTGAGGTGAGATAAGAGATAACCAAATCTTGGCTTAATCCCACATTGGGGTCATACACTTTATATGAAATATCTTGGACTCTAATTGGTATAAGACATTTTCCCACAAAGTTCTTTGTCTCACTAGGAAGAGTAAAACCGTGCAACTTGTGTGGCCAAAGCCAATAATATATTTCCAATTGGGAATAAGAGGGGTGAGGTGCGGGAAAACCAAATCTTGGCTAAGTTCCACATCACCTAGTTAAGGAGAGGTTATGCACCTTATATGAAAATTACCTTCGACTCTCACTAATAAGAGGATTTTTCCACAAGGTTGTATGTCACATGAGGAAGAACAAAAGTGGTAAGGAAAATGGTAAAAGGCATTTTCCCACAAGGATGTATGTCGGGGTGTGCACGAGTTGGATTGGATAGGTTGAGGGAGAATTTTTTTTTAACTTGCCAAATTGGGCAGGTTACGCGAGTTAGTTTTAGTTATGTGTTATATACTAAAATTCAAATACTATTTTTATTGTGGGGCCCAAACGATTTACGGGCCGGGCCCATCTACCTGGGGGAAATCCAAAGGCCCAAGCCGAGGAGGGCTATGGCCCAAACTCGACCAAATAGCCTATGGACATCGCCGAGGACGGCTCAGTCCTCGGCAGACCCAAAGTTCCCCCCCCCTGAAAGGAGGGCAGAAACGGTATAGGACCGAAACCAGGACAAAAGATCTAAAATATCCAGAGAAAGCTGCTCTTACTGCCATTCAATGCTCTGAACCTGACAGAGCTGCAGTTTTTGACTTTTACAACCACCCCCAACGACTTTGAATATGGACTGATGGGACAAGTATCAATTTTGGAAAGATTGACCCTATACGTGGACGAAGGACAATGAACGCAGGCGGATATAAAAGGAAAAAGAAGTAACCTAAAAGAGGGGGTTGGGAAAAATGGCCAGAAACCAGAGCCTCCCAACCCACCTCCAGGAGAAAGACTCCAGGGGTGAAGGAAAACCGAAACTTGTATGTACACCGCGAAAAGCCCACCGCCTGTCAACCAAGGCCTAGCCTTCCAAACCCACGCTCTACAAATGATATTGTTAGGGGCCTTTTCACGCGCGAACCCGACACTGTTACGGTCCGCCACGAAACGCGTCCTTACAATTGGCGCCGTTTGTGGGGAAGGCTTGTGTGTTGGTATAGGAAGTGGGTCGGTAGAATTTCTTCGTTATATCTAACCGTTAGTTATAAACTTCTAGTATAAAGTTCCGTTAGGAACTACGTTTCTTGATTAGGGGCTTGGTTGAGAAGCTAACTCCCTTAAGGCCAAGGTCCCCCATAAAGAGAAAACTTGGCACTTTGTAACGTTAACTGTATGGATAAACTCTAGGGGCTTGGCTGAGGAGCTAACTCCCCTAAGGCCAAGATCCCGCACAAAGAGAAAACTAGGTTTTGGACAGAACCAAGGCATTGCATGGTCCTCAGACCCAAGCCTCAGGGGAAACCAACTACCTGGATGTAATGAAAACTAGGTTTTGGACAGAACCAAGGCATTGCATGGTCCTCAGACCCAAGCCTCAGGGGAACCAACTACCAACTAGGTTTGGACAGAACCAAGGCATTGCATGGTCCTCGGACCCAAGCCTGAAACCAACTACCTGGATGTAATGAAAACTAGGTTTTGGACAGAACCAAGGCATTGCATGGTCCTCGGACCCAAGCCTCAGGGGAAACCAACTACCTGGATGTGGAAAACTAGGTTTTGGACAGAACCAAGGCATTGCATGGTCCTCGGACCCAAGCCAGGGGAAACCAACTACCTGATGTAATGAAAACTAGGTTTTGGACAGAACCAAGGCATTGCATGGTCCTCGGACCAAGCCTCAGGGGAAACCAACAACCTGGATGTGGAAAACTAGGTTTTGGACAGAACCAAGGCATTGCATGGTCCTCGGACCCAAGCCTCAGGGGAAACCAACTACCTGGATGTAATGAAAACTAGGTTTTGGACAGAACCAAGGCATTGTATGGTCCTCGGACCCAAGCCTCAGGGGAAACCAACTACCTGGATGTAATGAAAACTAAGTTTTTGGACAGAACCAAGGCATTGCATGGTCCTCGGACCCAAGCCTCAGGGGAAACCAACTACTTGGATGAGGAATCAACTATTTAAAGAAAAAACTATGGCCTGTAAACCTCGAAATCCCTCCGAAGAGAACTCCGCGTTAGCAGATGGGTTAATACCTTGATTGCGCGGACTCCTCGGCCTACCCTCGGACCCCCAGTATCAAAGGGGTTGGTGCGATACGGTGCGATACGGCGCAACATATTACCCCAAAAGCACAACCAAAGTCCCTCGCTACCTAGTTACCCTTTCAGACGAATTATTTAGAGGTTATCGTTCTCGGACATTGGTCTAGCATGCATCATGTAGTGCTCAGCGCTTATCCCGGTTAGTTCCAAGAATTTAACTTATTGGAAGTTACCATTGCTGTACTTGATAATATTTGTGAGTTTAAATTAGTAGGAACCTGTGTTAAAGCATTTTTTCTGCCTGGAATATCCTTAAGGGTAGGCTTGCATTTAATGTTCATGCATAAAGTAGTTGTTATGGAGAAGAAAGATATGTATGGAGAAGTAGACACATATTTTATTAAGACAAAGGAACGGTACAGTGTACAATGAAAAGCTGAAACAAGCTTACACTAAAACTGACTGCATAAGTAAAGGAAAATACAAGCGAGTGGAGAGAAGGCCGTGGGGACAGCTCAGAGGAGAGGTTGGCTACTGCGCCGAGTTATTGTCTAAGGAAACCATTCCTTCATGCTTTTGCACACCCGTAACTCAGGCAGCAAAGGAACCTGACCTCAGACTAACACCATCTACAGAAAAGGTGCAGAGAGCCGGAAGTTGGGAAGCCCCCGCAAAAATCTGCCTGCCACAAAGTAGACAGTGCTGATGGTGGAAATCCCTTTTTCTGACATACAAAAAATCGGGCATGACCAGAACCTGCTTCGGATTTTGACTAAAAGAGGGAAGAGTACCATCTTCCCTCCATCAAGACGGAGGACTGGCTTGAATCTGTGCCATCCTTGTCCATACCATATCACCTTGAGGATTCGGTGCCTCTGGGGCGCGCAGAGACCTTTCATCCCTATCCAAGCCTCAGACATCTTGCTTTGGGGCAGTGGCGCTAGGGAGAGGGATCGCGGATATCGAAGAAATATAGCTCTGAAGGGAAAGGGAGAGTTCATGTGCAAGTGAGGTGATCCCCTATCCCATTTATACCCAGAAGTAAACCGGTGGCATTTAATTCGCGCAGCGTCCCAAGGAACGCTACAGACAAAACGTCTCTGGCTTGATTTCCAACGTCGTCTGCAACCCTGAGATTAAAAGAGTCTCGAGAAGGTGCACCTCGAACATTGGGACGCCAGAAGGTACCGCGTGGTCAAAGGTTATGGTAACACCTCTTAATTTGTGGGCCCAGTAAATCAGCGGCCCAGGCCCATCCAGCATATGGGCCCAGGGACAGAACCAAGGCCTTGCATGGTCCTCGGACTCAAGCCTGTGGGGAAACCAAGTACAAAGAATTATAAAAATTACAAGTTTTTGGACAGAACCTAGGTCTTGCGTGGTCCTCGGACTCAAGCCTATGGAAACCAACTACTTGGGTAAGTAAAGACTTGAATTTCGTAAGATGGGCTACTTGATAAAAACGTTAAGTCACTTCGTCTACGGCTTAAAAACCATAAAAGGTTAAGGCCAATAAAGGGGTAAGGAAGATGGTGGGACGCCTCAGCATTTAATCATATAAGAGGGCTATCCATTTGGCGGGGGATATGTCCTCGGACGGTTATTTCTCACACGGCATCAAGCCTTCGTTTTTCACCTCGGCTAGCATGGGGTAAGTATTACTCTTCGTTGGTCGGCCTTATTAGGCCAGGCATTTCTATTAAAGTTATGGCGACGTCTCTTTTTTTATTTATTTATCAAGTCTTTTGGTCTTAGTCGACATTGATTTAGATGCTAGATAATCGTGTCAAGCAGCATTTGTAGATCTAAAAAAAAAATAGGAACAAAATATGCGAAATAAGGTAGACAACAACCTATATTAATATGAAAAATTGCTACAACATACAAAAAGGGGCTCAAACGAGCCTATACAAAATGTGAACTGCCTAAGTAACCATTACATCTGTAGTACAGAAAAGTAAACTGTCAAGCGTCTTTTAAACTCGTCTTCAAAGTTTCTCCAATCTCTGCCTCATTGATGCTCATACTGAGAGAGGGACTCACTTTAAAAAAGAAAATGAATAAAGAAGATGGAGGACATGAGTAAAGAAGGAGGAGAAGAGGAGAGAAAAATGAAGAGACAAAGAGAGGAACAAAAGATAGAAAAGAAACAGCACCAGGGCGGAACCGGTGCTGGGAAGACTATAAGAGGAAGGCGGAGGAGGGCACCAAGGAGCAAAAGAGGGAGAAACAGAAGCACTTAGCCCCTGTCTCAGCCCTGACTCCTAACACGCCGGTGCCATATTAGGTACGCTCGTGAGGAGCCGGATGGTAACGATCTTGGGTGTTCTCGACTCAGTCACGTCGAAAGTTTGACGTGACAAGTCCCTGCTTCGGATTTTGACTGAAAGGAGGATGAGGTTGATTTTGAGTCTTCGCCATCCTTGTCCCGATCGAGCCATGGTAAGCTTTATCGGAACGTGGCGTTTTTGGGAGGGGTGGGGCTTTTGCATCCCTTGTTGTTATGGTAAAGTATTTTACGATTAGGTGTATAAACCAGCGAGTAAACCGAATCCTAAGGGAGACTAAGTATTCCAGAGTCACAGGGGGATGAAAAGGGATTTTTTGTAAAAACAATAACCTCCTCCTGTCCTATTTATACAGAGGGCGGAGCGGGGAGCATTTAATAGGTTCAGATTTCCGAAGGAATCAGCGAACCCAAACACACCGGTTCCACTTCTCCACCCCATCAAAATAAACCGTCGAATTAAAGTAATCTCGTGAATAATGATTATTAAAAGCACGTTTTGGGATACCCAAGCGGTAAGAGCGCATCAAGCGCGAAATCAAAAGGCTACCTCATAAACCGGCGCGTTTCTTGGACAGATGAGAAGCCGCCAGCATCATTAAAAGGCCAAACTGATTGGGCCGTAGGAAGAGGTTTGGCATTACCAAAACCCCCCTTTCCAACTAAGAGGTTGGACAGCCGGGTTTTAAGGGGCTATTGTGGGGCCCAAACGATTTACGGGCCGGGCCCATCTACCTGGGGGAAATCCGAAGGCCCAAACTCGACCAAATAGCCTATGGACATCGCCGAGGACGGCTCAGTCCTCGGCAGACCCAAAGTTCCCCCCCCTGAAAGGAGGGCAGAAACGGTATAGGACCGAAACCAGGACAAAAGATCTAAAATATCTAGAGAAAGCTGCTCTTACTGCCATTCAATGCTCTGAACCTGACAGAGCTGCAGTTTTTGACTTTTACAACCACCCCCAACGACTTTGAATATGGACTGATGGGACAAGTATCAATTTTGGAAAGATTGACCCTATACGTGGACGAAGGACAATGAACGCAGGCGAATATAAAAGGAAAAAGAAGTAACCTAAAAGGGGGGGTTGGGAAAAATGGCCAGAAACCAGAGCCTCCCAACCCACCTCCAGGAGAAAGACTCCAGGGGTGAAGGAAAACCGAAACTTGTATGTACACCACGAAAAGCCCACCGCCTGTCAACCAAGGCCCAGCCTTCCAAACCCACGCTCTACAAATGATATTGTTAGGGGCCTTTTCACGCGCGAACCCGACACTGTTACGGTCCGCCACGAAACGCGTCCTTACAAGTTTCTATTAACGTAGTTCAATTATTGCTTAAATTATATAATTTTTTTAAAAAAAATTAGATAATGCAATTCATCTTGATTATTGATATTATTTTTTGATTTGGTGTTCTTAATTGATTATGCAGATTATTTCCTCACTTATGTCAACTTTGAAATGGCTATGACTGGTAATTTATAAGTAAATATTTACATTGCCGTCTAAATACTTATATTTTTGTAATTTATGGAATTTGTTTTTGGTCATATATACAAGAAATTTATATATGAGTAGCACTTCTACTAATATACATGTTAGCAAGTATAATGAAAAGATTTTTAAGTGTCATAAATGCGCATGTGCAAGCACACACACACACATATAATTAAATTACAATTTTACTACTAAGAGCTTTTATAATATCATTTTTTTTCCAAAAAACAAATTTACATAATATACATTTTCCATGTAATTTAATTTTTAAAAATATTTTTACTATTTTATTTGTTATTAGATTTGATTATATTATCCAAAAAAATATATTTTAAAATTTATACTATTTTTTTTATTAAATCATATTATATATAATAAAAGTTGGGTTTAGAAGCGGTTGTTACACCAAGTGGCTTCACTAAATTGCAGATTTTTTTTAGATTTTTAGATTTTTTTAAAAAAAAAATCTCCTATAATTTTTAAATTGATAAAAATCTTAATTTGACTACAATTCAAATTCTTTATCTAATCTATCTAATCCTTATTTTTTACATGTAGTGTATTATAAAAAAGCAGCAACTTTCTTATTTTTTAATTACTACACTACACTTCTATATATATTACAAAAAAAAAAAAAAAAAGGGTAATGCGGTGATTTTCAAATACCACTTCATATAATCCATCTAATCTTATTTTTTTAATACACTACTCGTTTATATATATTTATTATATTAAAAAAAAAGGTAATGCGGTGATTCTCAAATACCACTTCCAAAAACTAAATAGATAATTCAAAGACACATAATTAAATAAATAAAATTAAATAGATAATCCTAAGACAAATAAATAAATAAATAAGAAGAAGAATTTGATCGCAATTAGAGTACTAATCCGCATCAAATACCACTTTTTAACTATTATTTATTCTTCAAATGAGATATCTCTCATTTTGTTTATTTAACAAAAAAATAAAAAATAAAGGTCTCTCTTTCTCTCTAGCAAAAGAAAAAGACAATTAAGACTTGACTCTGAATCACAGCAGAAGATTACTCAATATATACTGAAAAGCTTATTTTCAAGACTGAAAGTCTTGACTCAGTTATAACGATCAGGTTTTATTGTTATACTCTACTTTTGCATGCTTTTTTCCCATGTTTTATATATATATATATATATATATATATATATATATTGAGAAAGAAGACTTTTAAATTCATTAAAAAAAATTAGCCATGGTTGGCCAACAATATGGAGTAGAGGTGTAGAGAAAATTCCTCCATTCACACCGTAAAACCTGTAACATGTTTTGCATGTTTAGCTAGGTTATGAGGGATTTGTTGCTATACCATATATTCAAGAGAGGCAGTCCATCATTTTTAATATCGGTAAACTTAGGTTTAGATTGAAATAATCTACCACACGTACCCACTCCCCACTGTCATTAAATATCGACATTAAGTTTATACTTCATTGCTTACTTTTTTTTTTCTTTTTTCTTTTTTTTTGTTGAGGATATTAATTATTTTAACACACATGGAGAGAGGGGAGAATACATCATTGTTTACTATATCTTGATATTATGTTAGTATTATTTTTCTTTTTAATGACTTCTTTACCATCTTGAAATTATGTTTGTTTTCATTTTAGAATGATTTGAGTTTGGAAAATTTTATTACTTTTAAGCTATATATATGCGAATTCAGTTTAAAATTTTAATTGGGATAGGATGACTTACTGTTTATTTGGAAATAGTTTATTTATCTAAAACAGAAAACTTTTTGTTAAAAGTATGGTAGATAAAGCTAAAAGTTAGCTGAAATAGTACAGTGAGGCTCATGAATAGTACCAAAAAGTACAATAGGACCCATGAATAATAGAAAAAATAAGCTGAATAGTAAAAAAAAACTAGTTTTTTAAGCCAAAGCCAAATGCACACTTAGTTTATTGTACACGTTTTGGGTGTTGCGATTCTTTTTTTGTCAAATGTGTTAATATGCTAATTATTTTGTCATGGATATTTCCATTCATGTGTAGAGAAATGCTAAAAAAACATTGAACTAGATGAAAACAAAATAATGAAATTACATTCCATGTTGAATCCTCATTTACATTATCAAAAAAAAAAAAAAAAAAGTACTTTCAAATTTGCTATTTGCTCAAAAGTGCAAAATAATGTAACCTTAATTACATTCCATGTTGAATCCTCATTTACATTATCAATAAAAAATTGTACTTTCAAATTTGCTATTTGCTCAAATTAAAAGTGCATATGTCATTGTTGACGTTGAGAATATGTCTAAGAATCAAATGCAACGCATTAAAAAAAGAGATAGAGAAAACGTAAATAAGATTGCATTCTGGTAGTGAACCTCGAATCCATAAGGGGTTCCTTGAATCCATAATGTGATAAATCACCTAAACCTAAAATAACAAAAAATTACATAATAATACTAAAATTAAATAATTATAAAATTTGAATTCTTGATCATGTCCTACATAATGATGAATTGAAAATTATACTGCTTGAAAACTTGGAAGACAAGTGGTATCTACTTGTCTTGGACGACATCTGGAAATCTAAAGTATGAAATGAGGTAAATGCTGCCTTTCCTAATAACTCAAATGGGAGTAGAATATTGATGACTAGCCGAATAAATGAAGTAGCATTGCATGCAAGTAGTGTTAATGATATCATTCCTCCTATTCCCCCTTATGAACTCCCATTACTTAAAGAAGATAAAAGTTAGAAACTCTTCTCAAAGAAGGTGTTTCGGGGAGGTACATGTCCTCCGGAACTTGAAACTCTAGGCAGACAAATTGTGGAAAGTTGACATGGTTTACCACCTACTATTGTCGTATTGGGAGGACTTTTGGCAAATAAGGAGAAAATGAATCGAACATGGTTGAAAAATGTCGATCATGTCAATTTGTATTTGATTGAAGATAGATCAAATTGCAGAGACATATTGGCTCTAAACTACAAACACTTATCCCGACACTTGAAACCATGCTTTCTATATTTTGGTATCTACTCAGAAGACTTTGAGATACCAATGAGGCAACTAATCCAACTTTGGATAGCCGAGGGATTTATACGAATAATTTGGAATAGAAATATTAAGGATGTTGCTAAAGACTACTTGGAGGAATTTATTGATCAAAGCTTGATTCAAGTGGCAACAGAAAGGCTAGATGGAGGAGTCAAAACTTGTCGTATCCATGATCTTCTACGAGACCTATGTATATCGGAGAGCATTGAAGAGAAGTTTCTTGAGGTTTATTCAGATGTTAGCCTTCCACCCATATGCAAATCTCGTAGAATTTCCATCCACTATGCCAACTATCCATACATTTATTCCAGCCCTTGCGAGCCTTCAAATTGTCGTTCTATAATAAGTTTCGGGGGGTTATTGAGCTCAAGAGTCCTCCTGAAAAAAGCTAATTAGAATGGCTTTGCAACAGTAACAAATTGGTTTGGGTGATAGAGCTCAGTAATATGGGCATTTTTTGCTTAATCCCCAACATGATTGAAAACCTAATCCTTTTGAGGTACTTGAGCATTAGATCTAGTGAGCATCATGTCATACCAGATTCCATATGCAAATTTTGGAATCTAGAGACGCTGGACATGAGAAATTCTATAATAGAACGCTTGCCCCGGGGGATATGGAAGTCACAAAAATTGAGACATTTGTATATGAATGGGCAAACATCTCTACCTAGAACAGACAATAAAGCGGGTTTACCCAATCTTGAAGTCCTTACTGGTATAGATTCAAATGAAGACACTGAGAGTCTCTTTGCCAAGGGTAGATTTCCTAAGGTAACAAAATTAAGATTGGATTCTTTAAGTTGGAGGGTATCAAAGCTTTTGTCAAGCCTCCATCCCATGCGCCATCTACATACTTTGAAGATTTGTGAAATTATTCAACTGTCAAGTCCACTTTCAATCCAATTGACTCTCACAAAGATAACCTTAGAACGCACAGACGTAGGTCATGCCATGACAGTGTTGGATAGGCTTACCAACCTTCGAATACTCAAAGTGGTAGGAGGTAAAATTCAGAACACCCTCTTTTGCAATGGAAGTTGATGATGAAATTAGTTAGACAAGAGTGACGGGCCAAGCTTGACAAAGGTGACGAGGTGATTTTGCCGTCGGCATCCCCTCAAGGTTGACGGGGTTTCTATGGAAGAGAACCCCACTTGAAACTCGACATCTTGAAGCTGACGGAATACACTTAAGCTGACGGCGTCGGTCTATGTATCGATTGATCTGCATATTTACGTATATAAAATAACTTGCTCCCCACGCTTCAAGGAATCTACGGACCCCTATATGGAAAGAATCCCGTAAAATACGCCCAAGAAGACTCCTATAAGGAAAAGACTTCTACTCCAAGGAAAAGAGGTCAACCATCTACTACTATAAAAACCCAAGCGCCCTCACAAACCAAGGTACGCATAATTTACCCTCTCTAGCACTCTAGAGCAGTGAGAATAGTTTTAACTTGACCTTCGGAGGGTGTTTGGCCGGTACCACACCGGTACTCTCTGCTAGGTTATTCCTTTTCGTTGTGCAGGTGCCATTTGATCGTACGAGGAACGTGTGACTCATTGGTGGTACTATTTCCGACATCATCAGTTGGCGCCGTCTGTGGGAAGCGTAGCACATTCTCGCTTCCTAGACAAAAGAGTTACATGGTACTCACTCGCTCAATGGCGACTACCAACGACGTTCAAGAAGAAGAAGCCCCTACGACTGCTCTTGAAAGACAGGTGAGGACACTCGCAGCTGCCGTAGAGCGCCTCACCAAACAAAACCACGACCTAGAAGAGCAACTGAGACAGAAGAATGCAGCCCCAAACAACCAAGGAGCAGATCAAGAGGGAACCAGCGCCGACAGGAGAAATCAGGAAGGGCCCCAGGCCAGCAACGCCCCGAGCAAACCAGAACGGCAGAACACGAGCATCCCCTCCCTCGCAGAAACTGCTCCGCCACTTGTTATCACGGAGATGCAGGCCATGAAGGAACAAATGGAGGTTATGATGAATGCTCTCAAGGGACGAGTGTCAAGCGACCTGGACGACCTTGTCAACCGAACTGACTCGCCGTTCACCGCCACCGTCAACTCCTACCCTTTACCAAGTAAATTCCGCATGCCCCAGATAGACAGTTATGACGGGGTCAAGGACCCGCTGGACCACCTGGAGACCTTCAAGACCCTAATGCACCTTCAAGGAGTAGCAGACGCCATCATGTGTAGGGCCTTCCCTACAACACTGAAGGGCGCAGCGAGAATTTGGTTCAGCCGACTGACACCAAACTCCATCAGCACCTTCAAAGAGCTCAGCGCTCAGTTTACCGCACACTTCATTGGAGGCCATCGATACAAGAAGTCTACAGCGTGCTTGATGAGCATGAAACAGCGAGAAGATGAAACTTTAAGGGCTTACATCTCCCGCTTCAACAAAGAGGCACTCTCAGTCGACGAAGCCGACGATAAGATCCTTGTTGCGGCATTCACGAATGGCTTGAAGAAGGGAAAGTTTTTGTTTTCCCTATACAAAAACGACCCTAAGACCATGTCGGAAGTGCTTTACCGCGCCACAAAGTATATGAACGCTGAAGATGCGCTGTTGGCTCGGGAAGAGAAGCCAAGGAAAAGAGAACGGCAGGAAGACAATCGGCAGGACCAAGGCCGAAAGAAGACAAGAACAGGAGACCGGAGGGAAGAAAGGCGCCCTAGACCCATGGGGGGAAGGTTCACGAGCTTCA
The DNA here is from genome assembly GCF_001633185.2 of Quercus lobata. NCBI lineage: Eukaryota > Viridiplantae > Streptophyta > Magnoliopsida > Fagales > Fagaceae > Quercus > Quercus lobata. The sequence continues at coordinate 47,713,702 of NC_044910.1, read as the reverse complement.
CTCCGCTAACAGCCCCGGTAGATCAAGTCCTTATGCAAATCAAGGACGAAGAGGCTCTGACGTTCCCAGGAAAACTGAAAAGCGACCCCAACAAACGTTCCAGGGATAAGTATTGCCGTTTCCACCGCGACCACGGCCACGACACGGCTGATTGCTATGACCTCAAGCAGCAGATTGAGGCCCTTATCAGACAAGGAAAGCTGCAGAGATTCGTTAGCAAGGAGAAAGCGGATCCCCCCGCACAAGACCAACACCCCCGACGGGACAATGAGCGACCGAGGCCTCCGATCGGGGATATCAGGATGATCGTAGGAGGAACGGCTGCCGCCGGGTCATCCAAGAAAGCCCGCAAGACCTATCTTCGGATGGTACAAAATGTTCAGCTGACGGGAGTCGTGCCGAAGATAGCACGGAGAGAAGGTCCCATAATCGGATTCTCAGAGGAAGACGCGCGACGCCTTCACCATCCACATGATGATGCGCTCGTCGTCAGCCTGCGTGTGGGGGACTACAACATGCACCGGGTGCTGGTCGACAATGGCAGTTCAGCGGATATTTTATACTATACAGCGTTCCAGCAGATGAGGATCGACAGAGAGCGGTTGATCCCAACCAACGCCCCGCTTGTTGGCTTCGGCGGGAGCCGGGTATTCCCATTGGGCGCAGTCACATTATCCGTCATTGTAGGCGATTACCCTCAACAAATAGCCAGGGACGTGACATTCTTGGTGGTCGATTGCTCATCAGCCTACAACGCTATCCTCGGGCGACCCACGCTCAACTCATGGAAGGCAGTAACTTCCACCTATCACCTAATGATCAAGTTCCCGACTGATTACGGAGTAGGCGAACTGCGCGGGAGTCAGATGGCCGCACGCGAATGCTACATAGCCATGATGGAAATGGAGGATCAGGTTCAGGCTTTAAGCATAGAAGAGCGCCGGACGGTAACAGAGCCGGTCGAGAAGTTGGAAGAGATACCCCTTGACAATTCCGATCCTAGTCGAACGACCAAAATTGGACGCTCGCTAACACCACGATCCGTCAGGAGCTCATAACCTTCCTCAGACGCAATCAGGACGTATTCGCGTGGGATCATGAAGATATGCCGGGAATAGATCCTTCAGTCATGGTGCATAGGTTGAACGTATCGCCCGCCTTTCCACCTATCAGACAGAAGAAGAGAGTGTTTGCCCCCGAGCGAGACCGAGCCATAGCAGAAGAGGTCAGAAAGCTACGGGAAGCAAGTTTTATTAGAGAAGTATACTATCCCGACTGGTTAGCAAATGTGGTGATGGTCAGAAAGGCAAGCGGGAAATGGCGGATGTGCGTGGACTTCACCGATCTCAATAAGGCCTGCCCCAAGGATAGCTACCCCCTCCCGAAGGTCGATATCCTAGTAGACTCCACGGCTCAACACCAGCTGCTGAGCTTTATGGACGCCTTCTCGGGGTACAACCAAATCCGAATGCATGAAGCCGACCAAGAGAAAACGTCGTTCGTAACCAGCCAAGGCCTCTTCTGTTACAAGGTGATGCCTTTCGGCCTAAAAAACGCAGGCGCAACGTACCAGAGACTCATGAACAAAATGTTCGCGCAGCAGATTGGGAGGAATGTCCAAGTCTATGTGGACGATATGTTGGTGAAGAGCCGAAGGGAGGAAGATCATCTGGGAGATCTCAAAGAAACATTCGACACACTTCGCTCCTACAATATGAAGCTCAATCCAGGAAAGTGTGCCTTTAGGGTAACGGCAGGAAAATTCTTAGGATTCATGGTGTCTCAGAGGAGCATCGAAGCAAATCCGGACAAGATCCAGGCCATCCTGGATATGGCACCACCAAGAAATGTGAAGGAGGTGCAAAGCCTCAACGGAAAGATAGCAGCACTAAACAGGTTCGTGTCAAGGGCCACGGACAAGTGTTTACCCTTCTTCCGAACATTGAAGAAATCCTTCGAGTGGACTGACGAATGCCAGCAAGCGTTCGAAGAATTGAAGGCTTACCTTTCCTCCCCACCATTACTAAGCCCGTCACAGCCAGGAGAGGAGCTTTTCCTCTATCTAGCCGTCTCCCCCGCGGCAGTTAGCGCGGCCTTGATCAGAGAAGAAGAGAAAGTGTAAAAGCCCGTGTACTACGCAAGCCGAGCGCTTCATAGGGCCGAAGAAAGATACCCGCCCATGGAAAAACTTGCCTTGGCATTGGTTACGGCAGCCCGCAAACTCAAACCGTACTTCCAAGCCCATACGGTGAACGTCCTGACTGACAAGCCTTTAAGGCGAGCAATGAGCAGTCCCGAGGCCGCGGGACGATTGGCATTATGGGCTATAGAACTAAGCGAATTTGATATTCAATACCGCCCACGGACTGCCATCAAAGGACAGGTCGTCGCCGACTTTATAGATGAGTTCACTCATGATGAAGACAAGGGGGCAGCAGAGTCCCCTCAATGGAGTATATATACGGACGGGTCATCTAACAGACAAGCCGCAGGGGCCGGTATTGTGCTATTATCACCCGAAGGAGACACCATTGAATGTATGGTCCGTCTCGACTTCCCTGCCACCAACAATGAATCGGAGTATGAGGCTTTGATAGCAGGGCTCGACCTCGCCAAAGCGGCAGGAGCCGCAAGGGTAGTCATCTACTGCGATTCACAGGTCATCACTAACCAAATAAATGGAGACTATGAGTACAAGGGCGAAAAGATGAAGAAGTACCTTGGTGAAGTAAAGGCAAGAGTGGATGACCTAGAAGCTAAAGTTGTCCAAATTCCTAGAGAAGAAAACGAGCGAGCCGACCGCCTCGCGAAAGCCGCCTCAGCAGAACAAATGGTCATCCCTGGTAATGTACTTTCCTTCATATAGCTTTCTCCGCTAATAAGCCTCAGCAACATGCAGGAAATATGCTCCGACAGAAGCTGGACGACGCCGTTAGTTTCATACTTGAAAAATGGGGTCTTACCAGACGAGAAGGAAGCCGCAAGGAGACTTAAGGTCCAGGCGGCAAGGTTCGTCCTAATAAAAGACGTCCTTTACAAAAGAGGTTTCTCCCGACCATATTTAAGATGCTTGGGTCTGGAAGAAGCAGACTACGTCATGAGAGAGGTACATGAAGGAATCTGCGGAAACCACTCAGGGTCCAGATCGTTGGTACATAAGCTGGTGCGAGCAGGGTACTATTGGCCCACCATGCAGAAGGACGCCGAAGCCTATGTCAGGGCCTGCGACAAGTGCCAAAGGTTCAGCAACATTATTAGGCAACCAACCGAAGAGCTGACCCCGATGACAGCCCTATGGCCGTTCGCATAGTGGGGCTTAGATATTATGGGACCCTTCCCTACAGCAGCACGACAGCTAAAGTTCCTGGTGGTAGGCATCGACTATTTCACAAAATGGGTGGAAGCTGAAGCTTTGGCCACAATCACGGAGAAAAACGTACGAAGCTTTGTTTGGAGATGCATCATATGCAGATTTGGCATTCCTAGAGTCTTCGTCTCGGACAACGGACGACAATTTGACAACGACCCCTTTCGAGATTTCTGCTCGCAACTAGGAATAAAGAACCACTATTCTTCCCCCGCCCACCCTCAAGCTAATGGTCAAGTCGAAGTAACGAACCGATCCTTGCTCAAGATTATCAAGACTCGACTCGAGGGGGCAAAGGGTATATGGCCCGATGAATTGCCAAGCATATTATGGGCTTACAGGACGACAGCAAGGACACCCACAGGAGAAATACCATTCCGACTGACGTATGGAGGCGAAGCGGTCATTCCAGCAGAAGTTGGGCTCACAAGCTACAGGGTGCACAACCACGACGAAAACAAAAATGACGAGGCTATGCGACTACAGTTGGACCTAATAGATGAAATCAGGGCAATAGCAGAACAAAGGCTCGCTCGGTACCAGGACCATATGGCTAAACATTACAACTCCCGGGTTCGACACAGGGACTTCCAGGTTGGAGACCTTGTTCTTAGAAAGGTCATGGGCGCCGCTAGGGACCCTACCCAAGGGAAACTCGGCCCCAATTGGGAAGGACCCTACAGAGTCACGTCGTGGCAAAGAAAAGGCACATACCATCTAGAGACGTTGGAAGGAAAGAAACTGCCGCACCCGTGGAACACCGAGCACCTACGAAAATACTACCAGTAGGAGCGACAGCACGAAGTTCAATTTTTTCTTATTTTATTTTACATTCCGGCAAGACTTTAGTCTCACTCCTCAGAACTATCATTTACTTTAATCTTTTGCAACAATTCTTCTTTTTAGCCCAAGGGGGCAGGATTTGCTTTTAATTACTTTTATTTGAATGCGTGGCAATAAGAGGAGTTTTTCAGAAATTACTGAAGTGTATTTTTTCTACGGTCTAGTAAGTTTGCAACCAAAACCGCTAAGTCCATAACATATGGACCAAAAAGATGTCGAAGACATCAAGGCTAAGGCTGACGGTCCGGATAAGCTAAAAAGCCGACGGTCCAAAAAAATGACGGACTAACAAAGGTGTTAAATACATCAAGGCTTAAAAAGCTGACGGGCCAAGAAAGATGTCGAAGACATCAAGGCTAAGGCCGACGGTCCGGATAAGCTAAAAAGCCGACGGTCCAAAAAAATGACGGACTAACAAAGGTATTAAATACATCAAGGCTTAAAAAGCTGACGGGCCAGGAAAGATGTCGAAGACATCAAGGCTAAGGCTGACGGTCCGGATAAGCTAAAAAGCCGACGGTCCAAAAAAAAAATGACGGACTAACAAAGGTGTCAAATACATCAAGGCTTAAAAAGCTGACGGGCCAAAAAGGGATGTTAAATACATCAAGGCCTAAGAAACTGACGGAGCTTGGAACCTTGGCAAGATGTCAGGCCAACGGGGGCCTCCAACAATTCAAAGAACTGACGCGGTCCAAGAAAACGGAAATATTTACCAAAATTTTCATCTAGGACCACCGTCAACAAAGAGATATAAAGGCTATGGAAATTAAACACAACTGTACATAAACCAAAGCCCGAAGGTAACAAAGAAAGCACTTGAACATTATTTAAAATTACAAAAAAACTGTTCTCCAAAACAACTGTTTTACACATGATCAAAATACAAAACAAAAGTTAAGGGGCAGGAACGTCAGCATCCTTGCCGTCGGTTTTATGGCCTTCAACATCCACAATCACAGCAAGAGAATCAGAAGCGACAGGATTGGCAGCAGGCTGAGCAAGGACCACACTGTCGTCACGTCTCGGAGTAGGCTGACGGAGGCTGTCGTTTCCGTCATCCATGGTGATCCTGGACAAATCCAACTCCGGGTAGGCCGACGCAACTTGCTGGAGGCAGTCTTCAAACCCGGTGCCATAATATTCACCACACGAGTCAAAGAAGGACTGCGACACTTTGAAATCTCTAATCGCGTCAGCCCCTGCCGTCTGCAACTTTTCACCCAGACCCGTCACCTCTTCCTGCAGTTTCTCATTCTGACCGCTAACCTCCGCCAATTTCTCCTTAACTTCCTGCAGCTCCTTATTGAGGATGCGGACAGCTTCCTTGTACTGAGCTTGCTGGTTCAACAGGTTCGTATTATGATTGTGAACTCGAGTGACGACTCCCTCCTTCGCCACACAACGGTCTTGAAGGGCCTTGACGCGCACCAAGGCCTAAGAAAACATATCCGTCAGTTGAAAAATATACAAAGCAAAACAAAGCTCCCCAAAACGAAATTGTAGTAAACATACCCTGGTAAGGTCAAAGAGGGCAGACGCCCCTAGATCCTCCGTCCCCACCTGGTCACAAGGTTCGATATCCGTCGGTTTGATCAGAGACCCAACCTCCCCAACGGCATAATCCTTGTGAGTCAGGAGACGGCAGGGGCCCTCGCTGACGGGACCGGTAGAGGTCATCACTCCCTTGCCCGCGCCATGGCTAGGCTTGGGAGGAGACTTCTCCTTCGGTGGCTCGTCCCTAGGAGTGACGGCAACCTTCTTTGTGGGACGGCTATCACCACCGTCAGGCTTCCTCTTCGTCACCTTAGCGACGACCTTTGGAGTTGATGAGGCCTCACCTGCCGCCTCCTTATTTTTTCTCTCCTCCTTCTGACGGGCCGCAGCAGCCCTTATCCTCTGCTTCGCAGAGTCCATTTCTACAACACAAAGAACACCGTTGGGGCAAGTAACGGAGGAATAAAACTGACGGGATAGGTAAAAGCTTACTCACGTCGGCGTGCAAACTCTTCCAACCTTCGAGCTTCTGCTGACGGATCTGGACCTCCACAGTATAAGTGAAAGGTGTCAAGGGTGATCAAATCCCTGCACTTGCGTTCTTCCAAAGGGATTTCTAGAATTCGTTGGATAAACTCCTCTTGCTCGTCAGTTATGTGCGGACGGGTATAAGCTGAAAGAAATAAAAAGTGTTATTAGCGTCGCCTCAAAAGACACACGAGCCTCATAGTTGATGGGATTAACCTGAATCCCTGACGAAGGCCCAGGTGTTGTCAAAATAACCACGGGGCATCGTCGCCCACTCCTCCTGACGGCAAATCCAATCCGTCCCCTCAACAAAGAAATACCGACTCTTCCAGTTCCTACTTGAGTCTGGCATATCGGACACTAGACGTAGACCTTTCTCCCGGGCATTAAAGTGATACGTCCCCTTGGACGAGGCGATGTGGTGAGGTCTATAGCAATAAAAGAATTCTCCTAACGTGAGCTGACGGTGACCCCCACTGAGACTGCCCCAAAGGATTTCAGCTCCTATAAAAGTCCTCCAGGCGTTTGGGGCAATCTGGGTGACGGATATTCCCAGGAAGTCAGCAAGTTGACGGTGGAGAGCCGTCAACGGTAACCTCAGACCCGTAGCAAACATGGCATCATACATGCCAACGTCAGCTGTCCTCCCGGAATAACACCTCTCCCCCTCTGTAGGGAGACGGAGGGGGATGTGGTCTGGAATTTGATAACGAACCCGTAACTCCCTAAAGACTTTGTCACTCATCCCAGGCGAAAATTTGTTGACGGCCCAATCCTCAGGAAGAATGAAGGGACGATTATCTTCGGGACCCTCCGAGGTCCCTTCACTGGATCTCTCATCCCCGTCACTATCCTCCCCGTCAACATCCCTTCCATCCCCGTCGTTTCCATCCCCTCTTCCCTCTTCCTCATCTCCCTCGGAAAAACTCTCATCACCGTCAGGAGATTGGGCTGACGACCCTCTCTCTGACGGAAGGGAAAAGTCCGACTCATCTCCAGAACCAAGGGTTTCGCCGTAGCCCGCTCCTTCGCGGACTGACGACTCCTCACAAGACGCAGTACTTGACATCTGACTACCTACAAGAGATGGGTTCAGGCTAAGTACCTAGGCTGACGGCCTCACTAACGAGGCAAAGGTAAAAAAGGGGAGAATAGAAGGAAGGAGAGAGAAGGTGAAAACTTACCGGTATGGGGGCCTTCCTGACGACTCTAGAAGACAGCGACGGATAAGCCGACGGAAGTGAAGCTGACGAAAGGAGGGCGACGGACGTTCTCTCTACTAGATCAGCAAGAATGAAATAGTGAAATATGAGGGGGAGTGCTGTTTATATATGGAAAAAATGGCGCGGAAGTCGAAGCGACGTCTCGTCGAAAGCAGAACGAATAGGAGCAAGCCACTTGTCCAAGGCATTAATTGCACAGATCCATGAACGATGTCCCTGCAAAACCAACTCCACAACCCGTCAATATATAGTCTGACGGAGATATGGAGTAGGGGGCAAGTGATGATGAAATTAGTTAGACAAGAGTGACGGGCCAAGCTTGACAAAGGTGACGAGGTGATTTTGCCGTCGGCATCCCCTCAAGGTTGACGGGGTTTCTATGGAAGAGAACCCCACTTGAAACTCGACATCTTGAAGCTGACGGAATACACTTAAGCTGACGGCGTCGGTCTATGTATCGTTTGATCTGTATATTTACGTATATAAAATAACTTGCTCCCCACGCTTCAAGGAATCTACGGACCCCTATATGGAAAGAATCCCGTAAAATACGCCCAAGAAGACTCCTATAAGGAAAAGACTTCTACTCCAAGGAAAAGAGGTCAACCATCTACTACTATAAAAACCCAAGCGCCCTCACAAACCAAGGTACGCATAATTTACCCTCTCTAGCACTCTAGAGCAATGAGAATAGTTTTAACTTGACCTTCGGAGGGTGTTTGGCCGGTACCACACCGGTACTCTCTGCTAGGTTATTCCTTTTCGTTGTGCAGGTGCCATTTGATCGTACGAGGAACGTGTGACTCATTGGTGGTACTATTTCCGGCATCATCAGAAGTAGTTTTCATCAACTTGAAGTCTTTAAAATGGCAAAGGTGAACGTTAGAAAATGGTCTATGTGGCAAGGTGCAATGCCAAGGCTTCAACGTTTGGTCTTGGAGAGTTGCAAGTTTGGTATAATGCCCCTGGATGAACTATGTTACTTGACTAACCTGCAGTATGTAGAAGTTTTAAATCCTGATCCAAATTTGGCAAAGATGCTTCAACAGTTGCAGAAGAGGGATAGGTGTAAGCTCCATGTCTATCCACCTCTACATCTGGACTCAACTAATTGAGAAAATAGTTGATGGCTTCATCTGCTGTACTATGCTTTGGTGGGGGGCTGAGGCCTGTGGGGTCAATGCTCCATTTGTTCAGGTTTTGATGGTATGATATCAAACGTAATCATTGTCTTTCTAATTCCATAATTATCTTAGATTTTAAGCCTTTATTGCTATTTTTTTTCCATGAAAGTCTTTCCAATAATTTATCATGTTTGTGGTGATAAATCCATTTTGGTTGGGAGGAAGGTATCTTGGGACACTAATTAATCAAAATGCTTAATAAGTCTGTGTTTGGGTTCAATTATATGTAATATCTTCAGTTTTTTTCCCTTATAATTCAAACTTCCACTTAATTTTTTTTTTTTTTTAACAAGTGAGGTGGTAGGATTTAATCCAGATTCTCTTTAAAAGTGAGACTATAATATCACTGAGCCACAATACTCTTGGCAGAACTTCCCATTTAAATGCGTATATTAAACAATCTCCTCTCTTGTTAATTTCTAAAATGGTATTCTAAACTTTAAGTTTACTGATGTAACAGACTTTGGTTTTGAAATAATGAACATTGAATATAATATGAAGACATTACTTCTGTCTTGAAGATACTTCTTCAAAGATATCATGGAAAGGGATTGCAGGGCGTCAATGAATTTGTCATCTGTTTTGGAAGTGAATTCTGTTTGTGGTTGTAGTCAAGACTAATTATTATTGGTATATCACCAATATATCCCACGAGTTTATATAATAAAATTCTAGTTAACTGGCGCAATCAGTCAAGTTACTCTGCCATAATGATATTTTAATTGATAGCTATTATTGCACTATTTTCCTTGTTCTTTTTTTTTCCTATGCTTAACAATCTTTTTTCTGCTGTTGCTCTGTATTTCAAAGTTAACAGTCATTTTGGAATGTGTGAACCAAGCATGAAATGTGCAATGTAGGTCATAAGGCTTCATTCTGTCTCCTACTGGTTAAATAATTTGATTACCAAGTACCAAATAAAAATTGAGCCACATCATTGCTGTATTAGGAGATGAAAAAAGAATGGAATTAGAAATTTGATAAAGAACTACTAGTTAGCCCAGTTGATAGTTACACTAGCACTAGCTGTCCGTGAGAAATATCTTAACACACAGACACAGGAGAAAAATCAAATTTCTAGTATAGCATAGTTGTTGAGAAAAGGTCAATAGTTGTATCCTGCATTTTAGTTCTTGGGTCTATATAATTTGCCCCACATCTCATATGATGGAAAGTGATGGTTAGTATTGGGGCATGCTTTGAACACATGCTGAAATATAATAGGGATGTAATAACAGACCTTTATTGATGACCTTATATTTAACTTCTTAAGCTTTGCAATATCCTAAGTTGTTTCCCCATTGTTGTTTACTAGGGCCACTGCCCATCTCAGTTCTGGCTCAAGAACTAGAAATCTGCTTCCACCAACCGTTATTAGTTTTAATTATCCTTTTGTGGAGTTGAGGATTAATATAATTTGTCTATATGTACACTTCAGTTACCCAAAAATAGATGTGAGAGATAGACGGGGTCAAATTATTTTCATGAATTCAGTCACACCAAAAATACTTGCTTTTAAATTGTTAAAGTAAATGGGGGGAAAAAAAGAGTGAAGAGAAATAAAGATTGCACAGAAAGAATACATGGAATTAATGTAATTCAGTTTTTGTTGACTAAGTACTTGCACTGCAAAATGGGAATAGGAAAAGTTTTTTGATATAAGTAACATTTAGGATTCTGAGTATAATGAACCTAGATCAGGATAATACAATAGACTTGGGGCTTGACTAGATCATATAATTGGCTTGTACACGTCTATTGCACTGCAAAATGGGAATAGGAAAAGTTTTTTGATATAAGTAACATTTAGGATTCTGAGTATAATGAACCTGGATCAGGATAATACAATAGACTTGGGGCTTGACTAGATCATATAATTGGCTTGTACACGTCTATTTTTAGTCCACAACTTTTTCGCAATTATCAACTTTGGCAAGTTAGCACCCATTATTACTCAAGTACAAGCTTGTCACAACACCCATTGGGAAATACTCAATTACCAACTACTTGAAAATAAATGTTTGACTACAATAACATTAGTAGTTAAAATGAGGTAAGAAAATTATCAACCATATGGGCAACCAAAGAGACAAGTTAATAATAAATATAGGGCTGCAATAAACTCTCAATCTTTTAGATTCTGAATTATCAAATGACATCCCTTCAATAAACAAAAAGAGTGTAGACCTAGAGGTTGTGAAGAATGATATTGTATTCATGACGTATTTTTTCAATGAAATAATTGGAGGATAAGCAATTCAGTAAAGAAAAACTGTAAACTCTAAAGCTTGTGCCTCAAAGCCTGGCCCTGGAATCTGCAATATGAGCTGAAAAGAGCCTGCAACTATACATTTAAAAAGACAAATTCAACTTAATTCCGTGCCAAAGTTTAGTTCAATTAACTTGGGATGGAGTGGTGCCTTTAATTTGCCGAACTGGACATCAGATTGTATTAAGTCAAGCCACCTCTTGACTTTACCTTAAAGTTCAAAATAGATTAGCATCTATCACCCCACTGCAAGTATTCTTTCTTCTTATGCCGCATTACCTAGCCACTAATCTTATCTGGTTCTTTGGAACGAGATGATTAAACTATTTCTGGAACCCAATCAATCAAGCAATTCATCTCCTAAGAAAATTCACCCTTTGCTCGGATAGTTTTTATGGCAACGATTACCATTGTTGTTCCATCTTGTAAGGCCCAAATCTTTTGGATGTTCAAGAACAAAAATGGTGGAACCATGTTTAGTCCAATGTAGAGATGGACCCCACAAGTATGGCTTGGATTGTATATCAATGTACTAATCAGGAGTTAATAAGAAACCTCACAGTGTCTTCTTCATTCCAATTTCTCATAGCTTGCTTTTACTTTAAGTGCGAGTCTGCAAATTGTTTCGACTTTCATTAATTGTGAAAGAAAATCATAAATAAATTGCGTGTTTTCCACTAAAGTCATCTATTATTGGTCCCACTGGATTGGTGCCGACATTACCGTGATTTATTTTTGGTCCCACTGGACTGGTAAGGAAGTTTAAAGATTGAATTTTTGCACCACGAAATGTTCCTACCAAGAATTTTCGCCTTCATTTCCAACTTCGAAGTCCCGCATGACATTGAGTCAACATAAAACAATTTCCTTTACCCTTCTGGACTATTCCCCCTAAGAAAAAAAATCTGTAATTGTTCTACAAGTTTTGGCGTTTTACTCACAAAGAAACGATATACGCAAATATGGTATACACTTTTTGACAGAAGGTCCCTTAACAATTGGTGTAACATCTAGTGCTTCTAATCCAGATAAGGTAATTTTCTTACCGTCGAAGAATGTTGCTTTTACCAATGAAATCCTTTGTCATAAGCTAGGGTATTTGCTAACCATTATATGCCATTCTGAATTTTTAATGATATTGGCTATAGAAGTGATATAATCATGTCCTTTTGGATTTTAATGAAGTTTTTGAGGATGTCCTTATCAAAGTGTTCGACATCAAACGTAAAGAGGCCTTGCAACTTGTGTGACTTAGGTTAGTTTCAGATTTATACATCAGTCAGAGAATATCAATGTAATTTTACAACTAAATGAATGTGTAAAGTGTAAGCCCTCTGGGAGGAGGGAATGGAAATAAATAAAAAGAATAATTTTAGAATATTCTTCCATTCTATTATTTAGGAGTTTTAATGGAGGGAATGAAAAGTTTATTATCTTGTTTTAGAATTTAAGTGGGAGGGAATGAAATGTGTAGGAAAGAACACTCATTCTTCTTTATTATCTTAAAACCTCAAATATTCATTCTCTCTGAAATTAGGAGGAATGAGAGGGAATGAAATTAGATCTAATGAATTTTTTTACTAAAACTCCCAAAATACCTCTATATAATATATATTGAACCATTTATTTTAAAATAGAGATCTAATAGTAATATTGTCATAAAATTATTCAATTTCATTCCCTCTATGTTACTTTCAAACAATATTACTTATAATCCAATCATTTTCATTCCTTTATTTTAAAACATCAAATCAAGGTTACTTAATTCCATTTTATTCATTTCTTTTCCATTCATTTTCCTTACTTAAATACAGTCTATTCCATTCCCTTATAACCATTCCATTTCATTCCCCAACCCCAATGTACCCTAGAATTTTTATGTTCAATTGAAAGGTTATGGTTATTGTGGCTAGCTAGTTTTGAATTTCTAAGTCAATAAGTTTAATGACACTAGGACAATAATTTTTACAACTACTAAGGTGACATGTTAATTTTTTTTTTTTTTTTTTTTTTTGTTGAAAATGTGCTTAAGTATATTTGTATTTTAAAAAAGTGATAAAAAAAAATAAGAAAATTTTAAATTTTAAAAACTTGTACATTTTTTTTAGAAGGATAAAAAAACTTGTACATAATAAATAAAATAAATAAATAAACTAGCTTATAAATTGTACCAAATACACACTTTTAACCTATAAAATTTGTAAAGACTGGTGCACTTCTTTTTTTAACAATTGTTTACATAATTTGCTATAATAAATTTTTGTTTTAATTTTTTTGAATTTAAGGGAGTGGTGTTTGAACATATCCACTTCCTTTTTGTGAGGTATCCAATAAATCTTATTGATAGTTAATGTGGATGATGAAATTTGAGATCTTAATTGATTGCACCTCCTTCAAATTAATTGAATTTACTTTTCAAATATGGAAACGAGACAATATGATTCTTGTTTGGGTTTGATCCTTTTTTTTTTTTCTTTTTTTTTTGGGGGGGGGGGGGGGGGGGAAGGATTGCTTCAGTTTGTTAGTCACACACTCCTGCCACATTTTCTTTTTTTAATATGGGAAATCAATGAATTAGTCACTCACCGCAACATATCATTAGAGTAAACCTTCAGTCCGAATGTGGCGTAAATGGGCTAATTTGCGCCACCAAGTAAACACTGCCACGTCAGTCTTTTATTGAAAGAGCAATACACTCTAGCACACACAATTCTAGTAAAAATCCTCTCCATACGATTCAGACCTGAGAACAACTCCTCCAACGCCTAAACCCAGAGATGACTTCTTCCTCTCCTCTGAGCACCGGAGCCCCGCCGCTGGCGCCGCCGCACACCTCTTCTTTGGAGCTGGCGCCGCCACACCAGACCTAAGGCATGTTCTTTTATGATTTGCTATTTCCCCAAACTTTGGATTTTGTGATTTGATGGGTTTGGGATAATTTTTTGGATATCAATCTGTTTATATTGGTATGAGTTTTGTTGATTTGGCATGGATTTTGATTTTTTTTGGTATTTTCATGGGTTTTGATTAGATTCTTAAGTGGTATGTTCAAACCCTAAAATCAATCTGATTTTGGGTTTTTTTTTTTTTTTTTTTTTTTTTTTTCATATATGCAAAACAAATTGCTTCTTAAATACCAGAAATTGAATGTTTGTTTCAAAATTTTTACTAAGTGAACCTACGGAGCTATTGAATTTGGTGAGACAGGTTGTGCAGCCTTGAAAATTATATGGACCTTTTACTTTGTTTCTCTCAATTATGGCAATTTCAAGGTGCGGCGGCGCCAGCTCCAGAGACGAGGTGTGCGGCGGGGCTCCGGTGCTCAGAGGAGAGGATGAAGCTGTCTCTGGGTTTAAGCGTTGGAGTTGTTCTTTAGGTCTGAATATCATATGGGGAGGATTTTAAGCTTAATTGAGATGGGATTGTGTGTACACTAGGGTGTATTACTCTTTCAATACAGGATTGACGTGACAGTGTTTAATTGGTGGCGTAAATTAGCCCATTTACGCCACATCCAGACCGAAGGTTTACTCATCATATAAATAATGTGTGTCGGCAGCATTACTCAATTATTGTTAAAGAAAGCAGCACCTTTTTTGGTAAAAAGAAGCAGTCCTCTCTACTCTGTTACTATTGATCCCACAAGACCAACAGGCTATGAACAGGACACGAACATTGCTGTTTGCACTGCCAAACTATCCAGCTAAGAATTTTTGTCTTCACTATTCGAAGGAAAACGATTAGGAACTTTTCCTCCTCCCTTCATTTCCAACTACAAAGTCCACATGACAGTCAACATAAAACACTTTTCCATCATCCTTCAGGACTTTCCCTTCCCAGACATGGCAGATAGTAAGCCAAATCAGGGACGTAGCTTATGAGGCTGAGGATGTTATTGATCCATTCATCAGTACTGTGATAAAGCACGGGTCTGCAATTAGTTTCAACTTTCAATAATTGTGAAACAAAATCATAAATAAATTGCGTGTTTACCACTACAATCATCTATTATTGGTCCCACTGGCCAGGTGCCGACATTACCGCAATTTATTTTTGGTCCCACTGGACTGGTGAGGAAGTTATAGACAGGACATGAAAGATTGAATATTTGCACCACAAAATGTTCCTGCTAGGAATTTTCGCCTTCATTTCCAACTTCGAAGTCTCGCATGACATTGGGTCAACGTAAAACAATTTCCTTTACCCTTCTGGACTATCCCCCTAAGAAAAAAAAATCTGTAATTGTTGTACAAGTTCTAGTGTTTTACTCACAAAGAAACGAAATAAGCAGATATGGTGTACACTTTCTGACAAAGGGTCCCTAAACAATTGGTGTAACGTCTGGTGCTTCTAATCCAGATTCCAGACAACGTAATTTTCTTACTGTCGAAGAATGTTGTTTTTACCATGGAAATCATTTGTCATAACTCGGAATTTTTAATGATATTGGCTATAGAAGTGATATAATCTTGTCCTTCTGGATTTTAACTTGGTTGTTGAGGATGTCCTATCAAAGTGTTCAACATCAAACTTGAAGGGGCCTGGCAACTTGTGTAATTTAGGTTCGCTTCAGATGTATACATCTATCAATGTAATTTTACAACTAAACAGATGTGTAATGACACTAAGGGTCCGTTTGGATACAGTTTATTTTACTGAAAACTAAAAACTAAAAACTAAAGACTAAAAACACTATAGCAAAATAATTTTTAAATGTGTGAATAGTGCCGTGAGACCCATTTTTAATATTTTTTTCTGAATAAAGTGGTTGTGTGTCCCATGAACAATGCACTTTGTCTCCTGCATAGTGAATCCATGTGCATGAACAGTGTGGTTACTGTTCATACGCGCTAAAAAAAAAAAAAAAAAAAAAGGAAACGTGAAACTCAAAACGCAGATACGCAATAAGCCTAATCCAAACAGGCACTAAGAAAATAATTTTTACAACTACTAAGGTGACATGTTGTGATTAATGCACAATAAAAGTGATGCCAGTAACGAGCCATATAATAATGATGATGCACCACTCATAACACCATTGTGAATTGTAAAATAAGTTTCTAAAAAAATTGTCCCTATCATTACTCATGTATAGAATATCTAGAGGTTGTTGTGTATTTAAGATGATTCTTTGAAGACATTACTAGATAGGGAAGTTTAGGGCAATAGTGAATTTTTCATCTATATACCCTAGCCAACATATTTCCTAGAGAATTAAGGGCATTTGCTGTGATATTTCTGCTATACTCTCATAAACCCCTCTGTGCTCCGTTATTGAACAATGTAATTTGGCTCTTTTGATTTGGGCTGTGGCCCTCCCTATTTTGAATTTGTAATTAGGGTGGAGGCCAAGAGAACCCCCCTTGTAATTCTCCTTCTTTGTGAATAAAATTTTCCAGTTCACCACAAAAAGTAACCGATTTCAATATACCAACGGTCCATTAGGTTCAATAGACGTACTCTCTTCTAGTGTAAACAAGATATCTCACATTAAGTTTAAAGTAAAAATTTAGTCAAAAATGTTGTGAACAATAGTGTTACACTATGATATTACACTATGATACCGCCATTTTAATCAATAGATATTATAAAACTATTTTCTGTGGATATTTTTTTCAATGTTTAGCAATCATTTTGGAATTTGTATGAACCAGACATGAAAATGTACAATTTTAACTCAAAAGGCATTCTTTCTATTTACTTCTGGAATAAGAATTATGTTTCCAAAATGGATTATGAATTAGGAATTGTTGTATTAGCAGAAGAAAAAGAATAGAATTCTTCCCCCAAGCAAATTACTTTGAGAAAGTGCGGTTAATCGTGAGTGGTAGTAAAAAAAATGTGATAAGCTTATGTGAAAGTGATTTTCTATCACTCAAATTTTATCATTTCAACAAATTGTAATAAACGGTGTAATCTTAGAAAAACTCGTGAACTTTAACCAACTTTTAAAAAGAAGTACGGAAATAAGCATAGGTGATGGTACTAGCTAAGACAAACATTGTCCATGAGAAGCATAATCTCAATACACATGAGAGAGATCAGAGAGAGTAATTTTTTATTCTTTATTTTCTGGATTTAAGGGAATGTTGTCTCAATACATACACTACCTTCTTGTGAGACATCCCAACCTTATTGATTGTTAATGTGGATGATAAAATTGGAGATATTAGTTTAGTACATGTCCTTCAAATTAATTTAATTTTCTTGTCAAATATCAAATCAATCAGTCAAGCTACTTTTACTAGGCACTCACCACAACATATCATCTATATATTTCTAAAAACTGAAGCATAGCATTTATTATTATTATGTTCCAATTGTGCCACATCAGCGTCCATGTCATTATCTTTTTTCTTTCCAATTTTCCTATAATTGTTTTTAACATTTATTTTTTTAATATTTATACTTTTTCAACCTTTCTCTCTCCCTTACTTTTTCATCTCCCTACTATTTCTCCAACCTTTCTCCCTTCCTTACCTTTTCATCTCCCCATTACCCTCTAAATTAATATCATTAATCTTTCTCTTTCCCTTCATCTTCCTTTATTTTTGTCTCTTCTTATTCATACTCTCTTACTATAAATTTGTCGCTATCTCTTCCATTTTATGCATAGTTTTCCCTCACAACAAAAATGTTGTTTCTCTCTCTCTCTCTCTCTCTCAAATCTTTGGTGGATTTTTTTTTCTTGCATATCTACTTTAGGTTGATAATTTTTTATATTCTTTAAAACTCTACTTTGGGTTAATGCGATTTAGTTTTGTTTTTTATTTTTATTTTTTCTCTTTGATTGTTAAATGCTATCTTATTGCGTTATATAGAATTAAATATGGTATATTAAAATATAATATTATTCTATTACATAGCATGATTTTTTTATAGTGCTTAATTTAGACGTTAAATTATATATGAGACTTTACTAATCGTTGTTTATTCTTTAATCCTTTGTGGAGAACAAAGTACTCTTAATAGTTGTATTAGAAATACATTATCATGCCATTTATTTAGAGAAAAGCAAAGGTTAACCAAACGAAAATAATCAGATGGGTGAAAAATTTTAGCTTTTGCAATTTTATTTTAATAATTATTATTATTTTATAATAATTCATATATAGAAATTTAATTCTTAGATTTTGCTAATACTCCCTCCGTCCCAGTTTGTTTGTCCTTTATTCCATTTTGAGATGTCCAAAAATATTGTCCTGTTTCTAAAAGTAAAAGATATTAATTTATTAATGTTCCTATTATACTCCTACTTTATTTTCAAAACTATTTGAAAAGAAAAATAACAAATATTTAAAAAATCAATCTAATTGGGGCAACTTTTTAGTTGCCTCATTAAGAATAACTCTTTAAAAAAAAAAAAACTAATAAATTTATTTAAGGGTAATTTTGTAAACTTATACATTTTTATAAGGTAGACAAGACAATAAATGATATTCCCTTAAAAAGTTTGATTTTTAAAAAATGACAAACAAATTGGGACGGAGAGAGTAATTGTTTATTTGATAATATGTTTTGGGTTGATGTAATTACAACAAATTGTTTTCCTAATTAGTCCAATTAATCATTGTTAAGTCTTATTAATTTTCTTAATTACATTTTTTGGTGTTTTGGATTGTAGGCGGAAAAAATAAGGTTTGAGAAAGTTTGTTTAAAACTAAAAAAATAATCTCCAAATTTTATATTCTTTTTAATGATTCACAAAATGTTATAAATAAATTTTATTAAAAAATGAATATTTTCGTTAACTTGTCTTTTGAATTTTTGAAAAAAATTAAATTATTTTTATTTTGGTATGACAAAATTTATATTTATGATTGTTTCTATATTACATTTATGATTGTTCATGATGGAACACAAATCCGTCAGTCAGAGTGAGCAGATGGAGTCCACTGTAGAATGTGAAGGTTTGCTTGATGAGGGCCACCGGTGTGGTGCCTGCCACGAAGTCTCCGATGCCAAAGTTAGGATAATAATCAGATACAGTTAAGAGTAAAAATGTAGTTCTAGAGTAATTTTGCATATATCCCCTTCTGTTGGTTCTATGAGAGTTTTATACCTGAGGCCTTTGGGGCTAGCCGTTGGGGCTGTAAATGCCCTCTGAAGTAACGTCCCTGGTCCAGTAATGAGACTTTTAAGAGGCTCCTAACGGTCTGCTTGGTTGATTTAGTAACTGCTCAGGTCATTGATTGACTGCATTGAATGACCCCCTGCTTTCGTCAGTGATGATGCTCTCTTCGTTATTTCTGATGACCTCGTCATGGATGATACCTTCGTCACTGACGTTATGTTCGTCAGTGGGACTTAGAATTGTCACTCCTGTCAGTTGCCCCCCAGGTTCTGGGGTCGTCGGTGACACGTCATGATGATCACAGAAGATGAAAAGTCTTTTCCTGTGACTCTTGGGGTTCTGTTCCGCTTTTAATGCTTAGTGGCCGCGCTACACGCAATCGTGGCCACGTGGCGCGTGATGATCTGGGGAATTAATGGCATGACCCTTGGGTTTCCCGCTGGTTTTTCAATCGTTCTTGGCCCACATTTAAAACTTCTCCTCTTTAATTTTTCTTCTACTTCTCAGAGAGCAAAGACAGATCAGTTCTTTCAAGGCATTTTCTTGAGGCTTCCTTTCTTTTCCAGATTTCTTTTGCGCTGTGCCTCCGCTGTTCCACCATTGGAGGTGCGTTTCACTTTCCTTTTTTTCTTTCTTCTTTTTTTTCTTTTACTGTAGCGTAATTTCTGATTTGCTATTCCCTTTTGCTTCTATTCTGTTGTTGGTTTTTCTTTTGGGGTTTTTAGTTTCGCACCTTATTTTTCTGCCCTCCGATTTCTGCATTTCCCATGGTTGATAGCTTGGAGGTTAGGATAGCTTGCCCATCGATTTCCTTCCTTTTTGCGCGTCTAGGAGGGTCTCTGGGTACTTACCTGTTTTTAGAAAATTTCGTGTACGAAGGCAACAGTCTGAGCGTGGTTTTGGGCGAATTGTTGCCCTTGCTCCGTCAGTCGCTCAATTGGTTCGAGGGTTTAGAGGGGAGAGGATTGATGTCTGAGGTTAGGTCTAGTGATCTTGAGACTGGGCTATCGTCCAGTGGTGACCCGGCTGAAGGAGATACAGCCGTCTCTGGACCTCGAGAGGTTAGGGCTTTTTATGCCCTTAATGAGATTTGTGGTCTAGATGACGAGACCGTAAATAGATTTAAGGATAGGTTTCAATTTCCGTCTAGGGTTCGTGTCCGTCTACCCAGGGAAGAAGATAGGGCCTGTCACTTTTTCCCGGGCGAAATATGTTTTTACGAGTCAACCTTCACTTGCGGGCTTAGGCTCCCCATCCATCCGTTCCTGATGGAACTTTTAGATCACTTTGGTATAGCTCCCGGGCAGCTTATGCCTAATTCGTGGAGGATCGTCATCAACTGTATGCAGATATGGTTGGCCTCTAACAGGGATATGATCAGGATAGGTGAGCTCACCTACCTGTATCGTTTGAAAGAGTCTAAGGAATGGGGGTATTATGAATTAATCCCTTGGGAAAGAAAAACTAGGATCGTCAAAGGATTGCCCTCGTCATTCAGGTATTGGAAATCGCGCTTTTTCTTTGTGTCTGGGGACGACTTCGAGACCCAATCCAGCAGTGATTGGGGTGATATCCCGAAGTTGCTCCGTCGGTGGGGAACCCCGACCTTAGGTGCGTCAGTATTTCTCCCCGTCGTTTCAATTTTGCCAATATTGAGGCTCTGGTTTTGCTAACTTCTTTGTTTCTTTGTTTGATGTAGCTAAGAGACGACCTGGACTGAAGAGCAGGTACAAGGAACGCATAGAGACTGCGATCGGGTACGCTGAGACGATTGAAAGCTGGGACGAGCTAGTTGACCCCCGGTCTCCTGCATTTTACAATCTTGGTCCTGACCCTTCTCCTTTTGTTCTTCGTCAGCTTGGTATTGAAGGCAAAAAGAGTAAGTTCTGACTTCGTCAATGTTTGATTCTTCTTTTGTACACTTAAGCAGTTTTTGACTGGCATTTTCTTCTTGCAGAGATGACGACAAAGTTCAATAAGGATATGTATGCAAAGATGAGGTCGAAGAAGGACGAGCCCCTGTCCAATCTAGGGAAGAAAGTCGTGCGCGTGACCGGGCAGGGCTCTACTCCTACTCCCATTCCTCCCATAGCTCTAGAGACAACGAGAACTGCCTCTCCAACTACGTCAATAGAGGAGATCGTCACTCCAGGCTCAAAAAGGCAGCGCGTGGCTAGTAAAGGGAAGGAGAAGAAGAAGGCTGATGCTTTCTCGTCAACAATATGGGACGATGAGAGGTTGGCTTTGGACAGGGCTCATGAGGTTGTCACTCCAGCGGATCTAAGGGCTCTCTCAGACATGTCTCTGAACGACGTTGCCTCCCGTCATATTCATAAGCTCGTCCAGGTACTGATCTCGTCATCTTTTTTTTTTTTTTTTTTTTTTTTTTACTGACGACTTATAATCTCTTTCCAGGTGTTGGGAGAGAGCCTCCATATTACTACTGAGTATATCACTCAAGAGGCCAAGGTGGCATCTCTGACGACCCGAATGGAGGCCCTGGAGAAAGAGAACTCCGACCTGAAGAAGAACCTGATTACCTCCATGGACGAGGCGACCACTTTGAAGCAGAATGTTAAAGTGTTAGATGACGACCTCAGGGTTGAACACCAGTTGACCCAAGAGAAGGATGAGCAGCTTCTTTCAACCAAGGAGAAGCTTGCCACCATTGCTGCCAGATCGGTGGAGGCCTTTCAGGCCACTGACGAGTACAATACTGTACTCTTCAGTTGGTATTTCAAAGGTTTCGAGTTGCTCAGGAGGTATCTCGTCAAGCACCCTTCTGGGGTCAACATGGAGAGTTTAGATCTGGAGGAGGTAGATAAGGAGATGGCTTTGGACGAGACTGCTCAGTCCTCTGCCCCAGATGGTGATGCTCCAGACCCTGCCACCGATGCCCCTGCCGCTGTGGATGCTTCTGTTGATACCTGACCCTGTTACTTAGAAAATTTTTTTGTTGTATTTGGTGGATGCCCTTCTTGTTTTGGGGCCCTTTTTTTTTTTCAGAACAGTTAATTTTATTTTGAAAACAATGATAGTGGCCCAGTGGTTATGGGCTGGAATGAAGTTTACTTACTTTTCTTCTAGATGCTTTTGGCTTATTTACATCTGTTTACAATTTTGTGCTTTGTTGAATCCTGTTGTGATTTGATACATTGCACTCTTTTCTTCGTCCACTGACCCCTGCCACTTGTGACTTTAAGGGGGTGTTGTCTGGCGGCTTAGGTCCGTCCAGGCGGACTCTTGTTACTTAGTCTTTTAGCAATCATACTATGGTCGTCAGTAACTTACATCCGTCAAGGCGGAATCTTGTTACTTAGTCTTTTAGCAATCATAATATGGTCGTCAGTAACTTACATCCGTCAAGACGGAATCTTGTTACTTAGTCTTTTAACCATACTGCGATGGTCATCAATAACTTACATCCGCCAAGGCGGAATCTTGTTACTTAATCTTTTAACCATACTGCGATGGTCGTCAGTAACTTACATCCGTCAAGGCGGAATCTTGTTACTTAGTGGTTTATACCCATTGTGTGAGTCGTCAGTAACTTACATCCGTCAAAGCGGAATCTTGTTACTTAATAGTTTCTACCCATCATGTGGGTCGTTAGTAACTCACATCCGTCAAGGCGGAATCTTGTTACTTCAATTCTTTATTGGCCTTATGTTTGACCAACGCTGCCTGCGCAAAAACATCAGAAGAATAATACTTTTATTAACTTTAATAATGAATGCATTCGTGTATTACATTTACTCATGGTATTTCTTTAAGTGCTCAATGTTCCACGGACGAGGGAGCTTTTGTCCGTCCATAGTTTCCAGGTGGTAACTTCCTTGCCTCGAGTAGTGGATGACGCGATAAGGCCCTTCCCATGTAGGACCAGCTTCCCTTGAGTGGGGTCTTTAGTCACTATAGTGACTTTGCGAAAGACGAGGTCCCCTATATCCAGACGCCTGAGTTTGACCCTCTAGTTGTAGTACTCGGCCATCTTTTTTTGATACTTCGTCATTCTACCGGACGCATTATCTCTTATTTCATCTAGGCAATCCAGGTTGAACCGCAGTCCCTCGTCATTGAGTCCATCTCTGAAAGTTCCTCGTCTGATGCTTGTTACTCCAACTTCTACTGGGATTACTGCCTCTGTGCCATAGGTAAGCCTGAAGGGTGTCTCTCCTGTTGGGGTTCTGGCTGTAGTCCTGTATGCCCACAGGACACTAGGTAGCTCTTCTGGCCAGGCACCTTTTGCTTCGTCCAGCTTGGTTTTGATTATCTTGAGCAGCGTCCTGTTCGTTACTTCCGTCTGTCCGTTCACCTGAGGATGTCCCGGGGATGAGAACTGATTCTTGATCCCGAGGTCCGAACAGAAGTCTTTGAAGCCTTGGCTGTCGAACTGCCTCCCATTATCAGATATGATCGTCAAGGGAATCCCGAACCTGCAGATTATGTTTTTCCACACGAAACTCCGGATCCGAGCCTCAGTGATGGTTGCTAGGGCCTCTGCTTCAACCCACTTTGTGAAATAATCAATAGCAACTAGAAGGAATTTTACCTGACCTTTACCTTGGGGCAGAGGACCGACGATATCGATTCCCCATTGTGCGAACGGCCATGGGGAGGCTATGGTCGTCATTTTCTCCGCTGGAAGCCGTTGCACATTCCCGTACCGCTGGCATCTGTCGCACCTTCTGACGATATCAGCAGCATCCCCCTGCATGGTTGGCCAAAAATACCCCGCTCTTATCACTTTGTTGACTAGGGATCTGGAGCCGGCATGGTCACCACAGATTCCTCCATGTACTTCTTCCAGGATGTATTTGGCCTCGTCCTCGTCGACGCACTTTAGATAAGGCATAGAGAATCCTCTCTTGTACAAGACGTCATTCAGGATCGTAAACCTGGCTGCTCTCTTCTTCACCTTTCTGGCTTCGTCAGTATTCTGAGGTAGGTGCCCATCCTGGAGGAAGGATATTATGGGCGTCATCTAGGTGCCTGTGCTCTCGATGGAGAACGCCGCCACCTCTTCAATACTCGGGAGTTTCTGGATCTCTATTGTCATGTCTGTGCTCGCCTTTCCTTCTTCTGACGACGCTAGTTTTGATACTTCGTCGGCCCCAACATTCTGGCTTCTTGGTATCTGGACGAACTCCACTGTGTCAAACTCTTGGGTTAGTTGCCTTGTCAGTTCAAGGTATTTCTGCATCCTTTCTTCCTTTGCCTCGTACTCTCCACTGATCTGTCCGATTATCAGCTTTGAATCACTCTGGATTAGCAAGTTTTTGGCCCCAAGAGCTTTCCCAAGCCTTAGGCCCGTCAATATACCTTCATACTCGGCTTCGTTATTGGTGGCTGAAAATTTCAGTTGAACCCCATATTTCATCACTTCTCCGTCGGGGGTGGTTATGACGACCCCTACTCCCCCTCTCTTTTGGGCTGACGAACCATCTGTCTGTATTGTCCATTTATCAACTTCGTCTGTAATTCCATCTTCGTCTGGCAGAGTGAATTCAGCGATGAAGTCAGCCAGAGCTTGTGCCTTGATAGCTGCTCTTGGATGGTACTCGATGTCAAATTGGCTGAGTTCGACTGCCCATTGGACCATTCTCCCTGCTGCTTCTAGTTTGTTCATCGATTTCTTAATTGGTTGATCCGTCATCACAAGGATAGGATTTGACTGGAAATACGGCCTGAGCTTGCGCGAGGCTACTACAAGTGCAAACACAATCTTTTCGATCCTTGGGTACCTGAACTCAGCTCCTTGAAAGGCTTGGCTGACGTAGTACACCGGGAGTTGCTTCTTGCATTCTTCTCTAATCAAGGCTGCGCTTACTGCCGAGGCTGACACTGCCAGGTATAAGTATAAGTTCTCCCCTCCCTTGGACGGGCTTAGGAGAGGTGGACTGCTCAGGTATTGCTTCAGCTCCTGGAACGCTGCTTCGCATTCGTCGGTCCAAGCAAAAGCCTGCTTGAGGGTTTTGAAGAAGGGCAGGCATTTGTCTGTGGCCCTAGAGACGAACTTGTTCAGAGCTGCTATCCTTCCTGTAAGTTTTTGTACGTCCTTGACGGTCTTGGGCGAAGCCATGTCGATGATAGCTCGTACCTTCTCTGGATTTGCTTCTATTCCTCTCTGGGACACCATGAATCTCAAGAACTTACCCGAGGCTACCCCAAAAACACATTTGCTTGGATTCAACTTCATCTGGTGTTTTCTCAGGGTTGCAAAAGTCTCCTCCAGGTCGTCCAGGTGAGCGAGCTCCTCCTTGCTCTTGACGAGCATATCGTCCACGTATACTTCCATGTTCCTGCCAATCTGTTGGCTGAACATTTTGTTTACCAATCTTTGGTACGTAGCTCCAGCGTTTTTCAACCCAAAAGGCATCACTTTGTAACAGTAGAGTCCTTGGCTTGTGATGAAGGCAGTCTTCTCCTGGTCTTCTTCAGCCATCTTTATCTGGTTGTACCCTGAGAAGGCGTCCATGAACGTCAGTAGCTTGTGTCCGGCGGTGGAGTCCACGAGCTGGTCTATCCTTGGTAGAGGGAAGCTGTCCTTTGGGTATGCTTTGTTCAGGTCGGTAAAGTCTACACACATTCTCCACTTTCCGTTTGCTTTCTTTACCAGGACGACGTTGGCGAGCCATTCTGGATAATATACTTCCCGGATGAATCCAGCCGTCAAGAGTTTGGTTACTTCCTCTGCACTCGCCTGATCTCGTTCTGGAGCGAAGGTTCTTCGTCGTTGCTGAACGGGCTTCCTGCCGGGGTCCACATTCAGCCTATGCTGGATGACTCCTGGAGATATGCTTGGCATGTCCTCGTGACTCCATGCAAAGACATCCAGATTCCCCTTAAGGAATTTTATGAGTTTCGTCCTCATCTCGGGGCTTAGCGTCGTCCCTATCCTGGTCGTCTTGTCCGCATTTCCTTCTACCAACTCTACCGCTTCCAGGGTCTCTATCCCGTCCTCCTCTTTTTCTTCAATCGTCCACGTGTGGTTTTCCTTTTTTGCCAGTACGGCTTGATAGCATTCCCTTGCTAGGACTTGGTCACCCTTCACTTCACCCACGCCTCTGTCTGTTGGGAATTTCACCTTCAAACAGTAGGTTGACGTCGCCGCCTTCCACTTGTTTAGGGTGGGCCTCCCAATGATGACATTGTAGGACGAAGGGCAATCTACCACCAGGAAGTCTACTTGTTTGGTCAACTGCAATGGGTAGGTCCCTGCCGTCACCGTCAGAGTCACTATTCCCCTGAGGTAGACCCTGTCTCCACTGAAGCTGACGAGCGGAGAGTCAAAAGGACGGAGCCTTTTTGGATCCAACCTCAGCTGCTGGAAGGCGGGGAGGTAGATGATATCCGCTGAGCTCCCGTTATCAATAAGGATCCTTCTGGTATTGAACCCTTCTATATTCAGTACTATGACCAGGGGATCGTTGTGAGGCTGCTTTACTCCCCTGGCGTCTTCTTCATTAAAGGACATGTCTTGGTATGTTCGTCGGTGCTTGGACGGAGGCATGGTGTGGACGCTGTTCACCTGTCTGTGGCATGCTTTTTTGAGTGATCTAAATGATCCTCCTGAGGATGGTCCTCCCGCGATCGTGTTTATCTCCCCGATCACTTTGCGTGGAGGCTGGGACGGATGGTCGTCATCCCGAGTAAAGGATTCGTGTTGGGTCCTGTTGTCGTTTCTGAACTTGCCATGTTCTCCTTTCTTTACATATTTCTGTAACTTTCCTTTCTGTATTAATTCCTCTATTTGATCCTTCAGGTCTCTGCATTCTTCTGTGTTGTGACCGTGGTCTCTATGGAACCGGCAATATTTGTTCTTGTCACGTACGTTGGGGGACGAGTGTAATGGCCTGAGCCATTTGAGATAATGCTCGTCCTTGATCTGCGTGAAAATCTTGTCAACAGGCATAACCAAAGGAGTAAATTTTACCTGACGAGGATTTTTGTCGTCTCTCCTTCTATTCCCGTCGTTGTTCCGACGTTCTGGTCTGTCTCTCTTTTGCCCTCTGCGGTCGTCTTCTCCTTTGGACTTGTCCCCTAGTCTCTCAGCATCTTTTATGGCAGCTAGAGCATCTTCCGCGTTCATATACTTTTGTGCCTTCAGAAGCATCTCAGCCATTGTCTTCGGGGGGTTTTTTGCAAGAGAGGCCACAAGGTCTCTGGATCTCAACCCTGCTTTGAAGGTCGTCAGCTGAACCTTATCATCAGCTTCGTCCACTTCCAGAGTTTCCCGTGTGAATCGCTTGACATATGACCTCAGAGTCTCCTTCTCTCCCTGTCTTATGGTGAGTAAATAATCTACTGGTCTCCTTGGGCGTTGTCCTCCTATGAAGTGGCGCAAAAAAGCACTACTCAGCTGATCGAAGTTGTCTATGGACGAGTTTGGTAACTTAGTAAACCACTCCCTTGCAGCTCCTTTGAGAGTCGTAGGGAAGGAACGACACAATATCTCGTCAGGTAGCTGCTGGAGACCCAGAGTCGTCTTAAAGGTATTAAGATGATCCTGAGGGTCCTTGAGTCCGTCGAATGGCTCTAATTGAGGCAGGCGAAACTTTGACGGCACAGGGCAATCAAGTACTGCTGCAGTGAAGGGCGAATCTGTAGCCCTTACCATTTTGTCTACACTCCGGTCTGTCTTTTCTTTGATAGCGCTCCTTAGTTCGTCCATCTCTTTCCTTATTTCCCGAAGAAGATCTGAGTTCTGTTCGTCCGGAGTAGTTGGTCTCCGGGGGATTTCCCTCTACTGGCTATCCCCCTCTCCCTCCGTGTTACCCTTGGACCGGTTTTCTTCCTGTTGAGCTTGTTGAACTTGCTGGAGCCGCAGCTTCATTTCCTGGTTTTGTCTAGTGAGTTCCTCAATGGTGGCTGCAAGGACTTGAACTTGCTGGGCCAAGGTTGCTGAATCTGGGTTGGATTCCATCTGGATATGGAGAATTGATGGAAGCTACGTATTCGAATGTGAATCCGAAAAATCGATTCCCACAGACGGCGCCAAACTGATGGAACACAAATCCGTTAGTCAGAGTGAGCAGATGGAGTCCACTGTAGAATGTGAAGGTTTGCTTGATGAGGGCCACCGGTGTGGTGCCTGCCACGAAGTCTCCGATGCCAAAGTTAGGATAATAATCATATACAGTTAAGAGTAAAAATGTAGTTCTAGAGTAATTTTGCATATATCCCCTTCTGTTGGTTCTATGAGAGTTATATACCTGAGGCCTTTGGGGCTAGCCGTTGGGGCTGTAAATGCCCTCTGAAGTAACGTCCCTGGTCCAGTAATGAGACTTTTAAGAGGCTCCTAACGGTCTGCTTGGTTGATTTAGTAACTGCTCAGGTCATTGATTGACTGCATTGAATGACCCCCTGCTTTCGTCAGTGATGATGCTCTCTTCGTTATTTCTGATGACCTCGTCATGGATGATACCTTCATCACTGACATTATGTTCGTCAGTGGGACTTAGAATCGTCACTCCTGTCAGTTCATATAATAAATAAAAATATGATTACGAATACATTACCTTTCATTAAATTAGTTTGAATTGTAAAAAAATTAATCAATAAAACCATGATAAGATAATTATCATACGCAATGTGTGAGTTTACAGCTAGTATAAATAATATCTGTCGGCAGCATTGTAAAACGGATATTGATATGGTAATGTCTCTAACCAGTGAAAAAACAAGGAAAAGAAAGCAGTACTCCATTATTAGGAGCCTTCCCTCCTCCCTTCATTTCCAACTTCAAAGTCCGCATGACAGTCAACATAAAACGCTTTCCTTCAGCCTTCTGGAATTTCCTTTCCCAACAACCCTATGCCCCTGAGAAAAAAATATCTGTAATTATTTCATTTAAATATTTATGGGTATTATTTCATTTAAATTTTTTTTAAAGTTTTTTATTTAAATTTTAAACTTTGAAAATGTTTTATTTATACCTCAAAGTTTCTACAAAGATTTCATTTAAACATTCTATCATATTTTTCTATTAATCCGATAATCATCACATCACCAGTTTTTTTTTTTTTTTTTTTTTTGGCCTGATACGTCATATCACTAGTTGGTTTAAGTGAGATTTATTTCAAATATTGAGGTTTAAATTAAACTTACATGGTTTGATTAAAATTATTTAAAACTATAAGGTCTAAATGAATATTTGTTAAAAAGGTTTTTATTTTTTTTTAAAGGTTTAGATAGAACCTAGCTTTTTTTTTTTTTTTTTAAGAACGGACTATTCATTCATTCATAATAATAAAGCATCTTAATACAAAACTTCCATTGCAGGTGAAGAAGAATATCCCATGAGTTCCATCCAATACAAATCATCATCTAAACTATTTCTAGCATGTTGTGCAAGCACATTTGCAACCTTATTTCCACCCCTCCTTGTGCAACAAATACTAGCCCACTCTAATCCATGGATCAAATGGCAAATATCATCCACCACATTTCCAGATAAAACCTAGCTTTTAGATCTTCTTTTTCCTTTACTTTTTAATTTTTTATATTTTGAGATGAGAGGTACATAAAAAAAAAAAGTAGCAAAAATACAAATTTATCCTTGCTTTTAACTGGGGTGAGTAACAGAAGACAAATAAAACTTACCTCTCTCTCTCATCTCTGTGTTTAATTTCGTGATTTGAGTCTCCGATCTAAGGATTCTGAGTTTGAGCTTGCTATGTTTGTGGTTTGGGTTTCCTGTGCATTTGTTTGTTGGTGGGTTTGGATTTTTGGTTGTGGTTGGTGAGGCTTGGGCAGTGGTGGAGGTTGCTAGTACATTCGTTTGGATTTTTTGGTGGAAGGTTGTGATTGTGATTGAGGGCTGTTGGTGGGTTTGGATTTTTGGTTGTGGTTATGGGTTTCCTATGCATTCTTTTGGATTTTTTGTGTGGCTGTTGGTGGTGTTGATGGTAGTGGAATCTGGTTTTGCCGTTGGTGGTGGTGGTGATGAAACTGGGTTTGGGTGTGGGTTTCATGTTCTTCGTGTAGAGTCAAGTGGGTAAGGGAAGAAGACAGTGCAGCCATGGCAGACAGTGTTGTGAGTTTCCTGTTACAGAACCTGACTCAGTTGCTCTCTCAAGAATCAAAATTGCTTGGGGGAGTAGAGGATCAAGTCAGGTTACTTCAGAATGAGCTGTCTCTGATCAACATCTTCCTCAAAAATACTGAAGGAAAACGACATGACAATGAGTTGTTGAAGGAGGTAGTAAGCCAGATCAGGGACGTAGCTTATGAGGCTGAGGATGTTATTGATACATTCATCATCACAGTGACAAAGCACAAGAGAAGAAGCAAGCTGAGGAGGTTTATCCTTTCATGTGACCGAGCTATCTTGTTTCATGATGTTGCAAAAAGGATAGAGAGCATCAAGAATTTCATCAAGGAAATTTACGATAATAGGAGCAAGTACGGCATAGGGGAAATAGCCGAATCATCTGGAGGAGATGCAGAAATGGAGGAGATGCTGCACAAGCGCAGGAGATACGTAGAGGAAGTTCGAGTTGTAGGATTTGGTCACGACTCAGAGGTATTGGTGAAGCAGCTTATTGAAGGGAGTTTGAATCTTAACGTTGTTTCAATCATTGGCATGGGTGGCTTAGGTAAGACCACTCTTGCTAGGAAGATCTACAACAATAATCATGTCAAGAACCACTTTTCTTTTTATGGGTGGGTGTATGTCTCTCAAGAATATAAAATCAGAGACCTGTTGCTTGAAATTTTGAAGGGTGTGTCACCAATGCCAAAACTGAAGAAGTTTATGTTAAAAGTTGAATTAAAAGAGGAATTACTTCAAGGTCTGGAAGCTAAGTATAGCACGAACGAAGATAAATTGAAAGGGACACTAATTGAAGACTTGAACGGTATCAAGGCAATGAATGATGAAGAATGCAGAAAGGAATTGTTTGCGTTCTTGGAACACATAAGAGACCATAAATTGAAAAAATCATTGTCAGGTTTCGTGAAAGATATTTACGAAAAGAATGGTGAAGGATGGCAAGATATGGATGACAATGAATTGAAAAGTGTGTTGCTCGAATGCTTGAAAGACAAGAGGTACCTAATTGTCATGGACGACATCTGGAAAACTGAGGTATGGAATGAGGTAAGTGTTGCCTTTCCTACTAACTCCAATGGAAGTAGAATATTGATCACTAGCCGAATAAAAGAAGTGGCATCACATGCAAGTAGTATTAATGATAGTATTCCTCCTATTTCCCCTTATGAACTCCCATTTCTTAAAGAAGATGAATGTTGGGAGCTCTTCTCTAAGAAGGTGTTTAGGGGAGGTACATGTCCTCTAGAACTTGAAACTCTAGGGAGAGAAATTGTGAAAAGTTGTGATGGTTTACCACTTGCTATTGTGGTATTGGGGGGCCTTTTAGCCAAGAAGGAGAAAACGCATCGAACATGGTCGAAATATGTTGGCCATGTCAATTCGTATCTGACTGAGGATAGATCAAGTTGCATAGACATATTGGCTCTAAGCTACCACCTATTACCCCAATGCTTGAAACCATGTTTTCTATACTTTGGTATCTACCCAGAAGACTTTGAGATACCAGTGAGGCAACTAATCCGACTTTGGATAGCCGAGGGATTCATTCGACAAATTGGGAATAGAAATATGGAGGACGATGCTGAAGACTACTTGGAGGAACTCATTGATCGAAGCTTGATTCAAGTGGCAACAAAAAGGCTAGATGGAGGTGTTAGAACATGTCGTATCCATGATCTTTTACGGGACCTTTGTATATCAGAAAGTGCTGACGAAGAGTTTCTTGAGGTTTGTTCTAATGATAACCTCTCACAAATGAGCAAATTCCGTAGAATTTCCAACCACTCTGCCAACCATCCATACATTTCTTCCAACCCTTGTTTGCCTTCAAATCGTCGTTCTGTAACATGTTTTGGGGAAGCTTTCGGGCATAAGAATCTTCTTGACAAAGGCTACTACTTGAAATGGCTATGTGAAAGTAACAAGTTGGTTCGGGTGGTAGAGCTCAGAAATATGGTCCGCATTTGTTGCTTAATCCCCAAAAATATTGAAAACCTGGTTCATTTGAGGTACTTGAGCATTTCCTCTGGTAAGTTTTATGTCATTCCAGATTCCATATGCAACCTTTGGAATCTTGAGACGCTGGACATGAGAAATTCTGAAATTAAACGCTTGCCTAAGGGGATATGGAAGTTAAAAAAATTAAGACATTTATACTTGGATGGGCCAACATATCTACCTAGACCTGACAATGAAGCGGGTTTACCCAATCTTCAAGTCCTCACTGGTATATCTTTAAATTACGACAAAACTGAGAGTCTCTTTGCCCAGGCCAGATTTCCTAACCTTAGAAAATTAGGATTTTATGGGTTACATGCGCCACCATCATTGGTTTTGACGCTGTCAAGCATCCATCCCTTGCGTCATCTACAGACTTTGAAGCTTCGTAATTATGTTAGTCTTTCAAATCCAAGTTCACTCCAGTCGACCCTAACAAAGATAACCTTACTGGATGTGACAGGTTATCTTCCATCTATCTGGAAAGTGTTGGGTAGCCTTACCAACCTCCGAATACTCAAAATTGTTAATTGTAACTGGTTCACACTACATTGTGATGAAAGCAGTTTTTGACAACTCGAAGTCTTAAAAATGAGAGAAGTAACTGATATGGGATGGACTATGGAGAAAGGTGCAATGCCAAGGCTTCAACGTTTGGTCTTGGAGCGTTGCAGGTTTGATATGATTCACGTGGAGGAAATATGTTGCTTGACTGCCTTGAGGGATGTGGAAGTTTTACATCCCAATTCAAAATTGGTAGAGATGCTTCGACAGTTGCAGATGAGGGATGGATGTAAACTCCAAGTCTATCCACCTCTGAACTCATCTCTTCCATGATTATCCTCGCTGTTAACTTAAGCCTCTACTGTTTTTGTTTTTGTTTTTTGTTTATGGATCTGTGGTGATAAATCTGTTTTAGTTTGGAGGAAGGTATAATCTTGGAATTGGGACACTGCTAAATAATTGAAAAGCTTAATTAGTCTATGTTTGAATTCAATTATGTTATATTAATTTCTTAAATTTTTTTTTTTCAAGTGAAAGACATTGGTTCAGAAATAATGGGCACTGAACCTCTTTTTTTTATATAATTCAAGTAATGTTGCTTTAATCATAAAAAGCTGGCATTATTTTATTAACCAAGAGAACCACTTTAACGGGTAATACATACAGTTTCTCTGTTTCTAAGAAAGCTCCGTGCTTCTCCTAGAACAGTAGAATAGTTGTCCCTTCTCTTAGAAGGTGAGTTTGTACTCCTTAAAATAACAAGGTTATTTTAAGGTTTGTTGGGTTTTTTCCTTTGTGGGGTGGGGAAACACTTCAGTGTTTCTTTTTGCAGTTTCCTCTTTAAGTTTTTTCTCTCAGTTTTTTTCAAATCGTCTGGAGAATTTGACCTCTAATCAAACGATAAAGCAGTCCAGTTTGAGGGATTGAGGTACTGGTTCAGGGGGGGAGAATAAGTCTTCACGAACAGAGTACTAGACAAACTGGTGTGCCTGGTTCGGTGAACAGAGTGCTAGACAAACCGGTGTGCTTGGTCCGGTGAATTTATCTTAGTAGCAAAATTTCTCACAAGCAAATTCCTCAAGATGATGCTCTACAAAAGAATCTGGCGTTCTACAAATGGTCTCAAAATCAAGCTTTGTGGCAGCCATAGGGTACATGATGTCCCCTACAAATTCATGAATAAGGCTGTGGCAGAAAGTATCTGTGAAACAATAGGTAGGAGAATTTTCAGGCGTCCTATGAGACCTCCGCCAGTTCAGCGACAGGAAGGCGAATTTTCAGGCACAGTGGTTGATTGGACTGGAGAAGGCGAAGCAATTATGGAAATCGGAAATTCAGGGGATCACATTAATTCCAAATCCGTTACAAATTCAAAATCCGTAACTGATAAGGAAAGGGAATCTGAGGCAAGAAACGTGCTAAACCAAGAGAAGCCAAATCTGTTATTCTCTCAATCAATTTCCGAAATTAATTGCCATGATCATTTATTCCCTAAATCACATTCTGAAAATAAATGCCAAGGTGATTTATTCCTTTCACAACTCTCAGTTTTTGAAAAGGAAATAAGGAAGTTTGATATAACGGGTACTAAGGAGGCAGGACATACGAGCACAGCTAGCAGGGAAGGGGAACATGAGAAAATTCATAACTTCCCTCATGAAGTGGCAGGAAAAATAAATGCTTCAATGTGTAGTCTCTCTCCTCACTGTTCTAATGTGGAAGCAACATTCATGGACTTCAAAGAGGGGCTGTCATGGATGATCAAAATGAAATAGAATATAGAGTGGTTCTCGGTCACAGTTTGGTCAATATGGACATATCGGATTCCAGTCAGAATAAACCAACCTTGGTGCAATCCAAACCAGCTCACAAACATAGCCAAAAATTATATCGATACAATGTTTCAAGTAGAAGATAGGGCAGTGATTGGAGTGATCATCCGAGAATGCCAAGGAAAAGGCTTGGCACACATGGTCGGAATCATCCCTTTCCCCTTAACTGTTATAGAGCTTGAAACTTTGGCTATATCGAAGGCTTTACAGTTAGATGCTGATCTAAGTTTGGAAGATGTCACTCCAGAGGGAGTTTTAGAGATTGCAATGAATGCTTTGAATGCAGATTCACAGTCTTTGGAATCCTTTGGTTTACTTAGTCGTGATGTTAAATGTTTTGCAAGGTTATTTCATTGTATTAGGTTTTCACATGTTCGTAGAGAAGGATTGTTGTATTCTCACATTAAGAGAAACGACAATGGGGTTGCTCATAGTCTAGCTAAAAATGCATTATGCATACCAGATTTTCAAGTATGGATGGAAGATGTCCCATCTCATATTGGTTCGATTTTACAATTGGATGTAGTTGAATTTTATTAATAAAATCCATCAGTTTCTTTCTCAAAAAAAAAAAAAAAAAAAAAAAAATCATAAAAAGCTTGGACAAACACAAACATTAAACATAATATCTAGATGTTAGTTTTGTCTTTAAGATGATTCTTCAAAGATATCTTGGAAAGGGAACGCAATGCATCAATGAATTAGGCATTTGTTTTGATAGTGAATTCTGCTTGTGATTGTACTCAAAACTAGTTATTATTAATTACTTATTGGAGTCGGTCAGTTACTCTGCCATAATGCCCTTTTTATGGATGTCTATTATTGCACTATTTTGTTAGTCCTTTTTTTTTTCCAATGCTTAACAATCTTTTTTCTTTATGTTATGATGTATATCACTCATCTCAGAATGAGTGAACCGAGCATGAAAACGTTCAATTGTAACTCACTAGGCTTCTTTCTATTTGCTCTTGTTTAAATAATTTATGAACCAAGTAGTTAATTACATTGTATGATTCCAAAAAAATTATCAAACAAGATTTGATAATTGAGCTCCATCATTGTTGTATTAGGAGATGAAAAAGAATGGAATTAGAACTTTCATAAAGAAGTGCAAAAAGCTAGCTCACTTGATATGTCCATGAGAAACATCTTAACACACACACACACATGAGAAAATGTATAATCCTAGTACAACAAAGTTGTTGAAATTCCTGGCGTTTAGTTTATTGCTCTGTATAATTTGCCCCACATGTATGATGGAAAGTGATGGTCCTCTAATTTTTTTTTTTTTTCTTTTTTTTTTTTCCTGAAGATGTTAGGACATGTTTCACAAGCATGCTGAGATATAATAGGTATGTAATTACAGACCTTTATTGATGATTTTATAAATTTGGTTGACATTAAATACTTACTTTTTAATTGTTAAAGTAAATGGAAAAAATATATGAAGAGAATTAAAAATTCAAGAGAAACATGGAATTACCGTGATTCAATTTAATGGACTTGTTACTTGCACTACAAAAATGGCTTAGGTTTTTTAATACAAATAACATCGGGATTCTTAGTAGAAAGAACCTGAATAAGGATAATACAACATACTTCGGGCTTGACTAGATCATACAATGGGCTTGTACACGTCTATTTTTAGTCCACAACTTCTCTGCAATTATCAAACTTCGGCTAGTTAGCACCCAGTGCTACTCAAGTACAAGCTCGTCACAACTCCAATTGGAAAATACAAATTATCAAATACTAGAAAAATATGTTTGACTCCAATATCATGAGTACTTAAAATGAGGAAAGAAATTTATCAACCATCTAGGAAATCAAAGATAAAAGTTTTAATAAAAATAGGGCAGTGATAAACTCTCAATCTTTAGAGTCTGAATTATCAAACAACATCCCTTCAATCAAAGAAAAAAGTTTTAATAAAAATAGGGCAGTGATAAACTCTCAATCTTTAGAGTCTGAATTATCAAACAACATCCCTTCAATCACAAAAAAATAATGGAATGTAGACCTAGAGGCAGTAAAAAATGATATTGTATTTATGAAATTCTTTTCAGTCTGAAATTTACATCTTGTATGGTAAGTAAAATAATTGGAGGATAAGCAATTCAGCAGAAAAAGACTGTAAAACTGTTTCTCAAAACCTGGCTGTGGAATCTGCAATATGAGCTGAAAAAGGCCTGCAACTATATATTTGGAAAGACAAATTCACCTTCTGCGCCAAACTTTTGTTCAATTGGGATGGAGTGGTGCCCTTAATTTGAGATCTGGATGTCAGATTGTATTCAAGCCACCTCTCTACTTTACTTCAAAGTTTAAGATTGCATCTATCATCCCACTACAAGTGTTCTTTCTTTCCATCAAAAATGCCTCATAAACTAGCCACTAACTTTATCAGGTTCCTTGGAACGAGATGATTCAACTATTTCTGGAACCCGATCAAGCAAGCGGTCCATCTCCTCTGGAAATTCAGCCTTTGCTCGATTAGTTTTTCCTCCAACGATAACCATAGTTCCATCTTGTAAGGCCCAAATCTTTTGGATGTTCAAGAAAGAAAATAGTGGAACAGATGAGTATGGATTAAATTGGAATCATGGTTTCAATTATGGCAATATCAAACCAAAAGTAGAATTAATTAAAAAGAAAAAACAGAAATTTAAACACATTGCACCCTTACAGTGTAAAAGTAATGATGCAAGAAATTCAATTTATTAATTTTTTTTTTATCACCATTCTTAAGTCCAGAACCACATTCCAATTTAATATATATTCTTAAGTAACAACACTAATCAATTTTTGATGTAGGCAGGGTTTGAACTCCAAATCTCTTATTCGATAACAAGAGACTTTACCGGTTGAGTTAATTAGAACCCACTCAATTTATATATATGTAAATTGCAACTATAGCCAGATCAGTATGACCAAATACAACATTATTATGAACCTTTATAATTCAGGTATATAATTACTATTTTTGAAACATATACAGCCAACCCTTATCATGTAAAAAGATGTTTTACCCGTGAATGAGATAGAAAACTGATGCAAGTTGTGAGCATTAAAGCACCAAATCCAGCATAAACAATTGGCACCCCAGGATCAGTCTGAGAAAAAACCATGTTTAGCTCCAACACAAATACAAATAAATTGTCAAAGAAAATCCTATATTGTTTAGTACAGCAGTTATTTTGAGTCGTCACCTTCAGGTCAAGGCCACTGCTGCCTATTGCATCTACAATAACAATTCTTGAACCATCTATGTCAATCGGGAGCTTAGAGCCAGGCCGTCAAACTCCAGAAAATTTACCTTCCAGATCATATATGACAACTGATTGTAGATCACGAGCAAGCATTGATCTGAATCCAAATGAAAAAGGGAAAGGAATTTAGAATGAAGGGAAAATACATGGCTATATGGACAACATACATTTTTCCCATAACCTTAAGAGAGTGAGCTAATATAATTGGAATACATATATCTTATATCAAGTGTGCATAGTGGTGGAAAAATACATACATTCCTTTTACATTAGGCGATTCAGCATCTCCAACTGGTAAGAAAGTCCCAAAAAGCTTCTTTTCTCCATTGATCTTTAGGGGTGCCATTGCCAGATTACAAGGTCCTTCATCATCCTTAAGTATTTGCAGTGCTGAAAAACTCCAATCTGTCTCGTATATAGTGACTCCACCATACCTTAAAGGATCATTTACACTAATTGTTTTCCTCATTTTCTCCTTCCCATCAAGGTCAAAGAGCAAAAGATCAGTGTGAAACTGGGACACCTATAAATCCAAAGAAAGAACACAAAAAATGTCTAGCAATGAGTAAGAAAACTAAGAGGGGCCATCACTATAGAGATTACTAAAGGAACATATTTCAAATCAGCTATAGGGATCCCTATTGAAGAACTCATGAAGACTTACTCACTCTCATCCATTGGATTAACGACTTAGGGAAGGGTCCCATTGAAAAATACAGTCAGAGAAAAAAAAATGAATTTTTTCCTATAAAAAAATTGACAGGAAGCCTTTGATTAAATTAAGAATTTGATGCAGAACTAATAAACTCGTAATAAGGTTTTTCCCCTTATGGTTTTTCACTGATGCCAAAACAAAATCAACATCTACCTCTCCACTGTCATAGTAATCCATGTAGAATCTGTTGATATGAACCTCAGTATTGAAAGCATCAGTGGGAGTAGAGAGAAACCCCGTTGGGCCTAATACATCTCCAACAACAAAATTCAGTCCCTGTGGAACTGTGACTGAACCTCTGAAGCTCCCAGCTGCACTAAGAGTTCCACCGGCCATTATGAGTAGCATTGCTAAATGTACTCCAATAGGGGAAAACCGACCAGCAAGCCCCTTAAAGGCATATAAAGATTGTCCTTTCAGGAATACCTACAGCAACCAACAACAGATTGCATGTAGGACATCATTAGTAAAAGCTAATATCAGAATTCCATACCTTGAGCTGGTAAAATGCAAGTCTAGCCAAAAGAACATGCATCAGCTTTTGTTTTAAGGGTAGAAAAGGGATGAATGTATGGAAACAAAAACTTACACCACTTAAATTAAAGGAAAAAAGAAACATATGTGTGCACACATACACAAAATGAGAATGAGAAAGAAAATAAAGCAAGCAATAATAAGATTGTATGACCTCATATCCTGCTCATCAGAAGAACACCTAAATCTTGAACTGATGCTCTAGGTAGAGTGTCTGAATATTCCTGCTTGCGGATAGCCTCAGAAGAGTCTAAGAAATTCCATCTGCATATATAAATATCAACCAAGTTCTGTGATTGAAAGGTTTCTCCAATTCATTCTTAGCCAAAGAGGACCTAAATATGAGAAAGCAAAATAATAAATAATAATATGAATCATTCAATTAGACCATCTTGCGACCTTAACCAGGGGTATCTGTGTTGTGTAAGTGCAAGCCATGAGCGATGCACCCAGGAGAACTACTGTTCCAAGAAAAACAGGAGATGAGTACATGTGGTCAAACCCAAGGGTTAGAACCCATCTCCAAGTGAAGAATCCCAATACAGGATTGTCTTCAGGGTACTTTTGAAAATAGAAGTCTGGAGCTTCACCTTGATCAATGAAAGTACCTGTAGAAGCATCACATACATACAAGACCAATTTCTAATTATAACACATCAGGGCAAAATTACAGAATACTTTATGAAGCTAAAGCAGTTTGACAATATGGCCATCCCTTTATGTCGTAAAATCTCATATCCTAGGTCTTTTTGTTGGAAATTATAATTCACTGTCCAATTATTGAAGACCAAATCAAGTTATTAATTGCCAGAGAATATAATGGGATTGGTTAATAAATGAAGAAGTTGTTTGCTAGAGAAAATCATGGGATTTATGCAATCAATGCGCAATTCAAATTTAAATTGACATTGTCTTTTGCATATACTCTTCATCATAAATAAGGATTCCATGGCAATGTATTATCAAGAAAGGTATAATAGAAAATGTAGTGTTTTGGACTCTTGTCCCGTGGATGTAGGCCACAAGGCCAAACCACGTAAACTATCATGTTTTCTCTCTTCTCTCCTCTCTTTTCTTCCTCACATCATAAATTTCTACACTTTTAAGACCTAGTGTCATAATATTTGAACTCTATCAGTGGCAATTTTGTGTACAAGTAAAGAGTATGAAAATTAATTTTTTGGAGTACTAAACCATGCTACTAGCATTACATATCAAACTATGTATTCAAAAACCAAAGGAAATTTAAACAAATTTCTCAGCTTCTAACTAACACACACACCCCAACTGTACCCAATTCCCAAAAAGAGAAAAGAACAAATACTAACACAACATACCAAGGGCCATTAGAGCAGCAACAGCGAACATTTCTCCAATAGCCAAAGGCAGATTAGACAAAATCCCCAGAACCTTTCTGGGGAATCTCTTCACCAACCTCATCAAATTACCTCCTGACTTTGCTTTAACCTCCCCATTTCCATTGCCTTCACCCCCACCACCACCTTTCTCCGCCAGTGACGGTGCTGCCTCTGACAACACAATCTTCTTGGATATGTCCTTGTCCTTGTTCTTGATATCTTGAGGTGACTTCAGCTTGCAAGTAATTAAGTTGAATGAGAGAAACCTTGAACTGTGGAGACTTTGAGTTTTGGTACCGTATGGATTAATGAAGTGGGGTTTGAAGGTGGAGTGAAGAAGATGGGAATTGAGGAAAAGGGTTTTGGTGGGACTCAGAGTTAGAGCCACCATTGTTGGAAATTATGGAACTTGTGGTCTCTCAGTTTCGGAACTGAGGTTTGAAGCGAAGTGTAACAACCATAGCTGTCTGTTACTTTATCCAAAACCAGATATTTTGTATATCTCGTGCAAAGGGCGGCGCTTCGTTTTATCAGTTGAGGTGGCTTTAGATATGAGATAATCTAATTACACAATTACTGTGACACAACTTTAATTTTTCATTGAGACTTTTTTTTTTTTTTTTTTTTAGTTTAATATATTTTTTAATTTAAATTTATTTATTTAGAAACTAAATTTTGTAAAGATATAGTATAAAACTCATATTTTACCATTTCAATCTCAACACGCCACATCATCTTATCACATATTTAAGAATAAGTACAATCATACCCAATTGATTCTAATACTCATATACAAATTGAACCAAATTAGAAATTTATTAAGATGTTATTTAGTGTGGTAGGATGAATTGAATTTTAAGTAAAAAATACTGATGTAGCAATTACTTATTGGATGATGTAAAACATGAGTTTTACACCACATCCTTACTAAATTCAGACTCTATTTTTTAAGAAAAAAAAATTAGAAAAAAGTTTCTCCAGTGGTTTTTTTTTTTTTTTTAATTTTGTTAAATTACAATTTTAAACCAATTTTTTATTTTTTAAGAATAAAAATTATCTAATTAGATTAGAGGTGTTTTTGACTTTTTTTAAGTCATAACTAATTTTCTGAATCCTCTTAATATATACAAATGACTCTAATGTAACAAATTGGAAGTAGTGACAAAAAAATTATTGATTCATGTGAAAATAACAGACAACTAGTTACAATATGATATATAAATAGTTGTGAAAAATGGAATGATAAATTTTATAGTCTTACAATAAGTCTTTAGATATAGGTACTAGTTCGTGTCTTTGGGAGATGCATTTTAAAATACAAGAAACCTAAAGCAATGGGCCTAAGTTAATTAGATTTATATTCTAACAACCTCTCTCAAATTTATGTTGGGTGAACGGAGTGCGACTTAAGTTTGGAAACCAATACATGAAAGCATTTCGGTGAAAGAGGTGTGAGGAATGGTTCCACAATGAGAGCTCAAATGTAAAAATGACTACAAAAATGAAATTAGAATGCAAAAATTACAACGCAATTTTACATTATACAAACCAAACAACCCAATGGAGAATCAAATTCAATTATATTACATGTCACCGGCAAAAACCTAGTAACTAACACTTCTTAATGTTTCTAATGTCTATAGAATTTAAATTATCCTTCTTTGAAATATGAGAGAATTACTAGTTGGTCTAATTTCCTTTGGGTCAAGTTGTTCAGGTCAAACATCAATAAAAAAAATAAAAAAAAAATTTTAAAAAAAAAAAGAAGAGAGAGAAATCACCACTGTAAAAAACAAAATCCCACTTTTTATTTCACGAAAAAAAAAAATCAAATGATTATTAAAAGTCTTGTTAACGAATGCAAAATATATCTGAAATAGTATCTAGACCAATAAATGCAAGCTAACTAATACAATAATTAACTTGTTCAAATTAAACCATTTAATCTTGGAGGTCGAATCAAGTAATATTGATCAGGATAACCAGCAAAAGTTGTGACATAATATGCTTTTTCACTACTATAAGATTTATCGCTCACAAAGCTACAAATATATGTACCTGAGATTATCAAGAAAATGCAAATTAGAGCAACCAATGTCATATAGCCAAGATTATTAGGAGGTGTGGCAGTTGGGGGTCTTGGGCCAATTGGGCGATTGGGAATGGACTTTTCAGAATTTGGGTACGTAGTCCAAATCTTTTGCTTCTTTTCCCCGTGATTCAATTCCATATAGAGGAACCAATCTGTATTCCTTGATGACTGCACGACAAACTGGGCATTCCCTGTATTTAGAGTAATATCGTAGCCAACTGTATAGACAAGACCAGCAATAGAGGTGTCCACACTCCACACTGAGTGACAATAGGTTCTTCAGCTAATTGCCAACAAATTTTGCAATAAAACAAACTGCTAGCAACTTCAGTGCAATCTTTTGAACAAGGGCAGGATTCATTTTCTCATTAAAATTTTTTTAAATGATTTATAAATGGATAGTCTAAAGACATGCGTGAGTAAAACCATGACAATATATATCAATTTTGGCTTGTAAAATTATATATATCAAGGCTAGCTACACCCTTAACAGTCAACACTTTAAAGTTCAAACAAAACAAAATAAATATACTACTTGATGAATAGGAGACCAATTTTCCAAAAGAAATCCTTTCTTTTTCTTTTTTTAATGAATATTGGCACCAGAAATCTTAGCATGGATGGATTCAATATTCTATTCAAATTCTATAGTTTGCAACAAAACACAATAAATATCATCATCATCAGTGGCGACTCCAAGAATTTTTTTTAGGATGTTCCTCAATAAGTATAAATTACACAATCTAATAAAAAGAAAATTTTGTATATTGACAACAATAACAATAAAAAAACACGCAAATATATAAAGTTTACAATTGCTTTCTACGTAGTTTTCTTATTAAATATTTGTTCATAATTCTAGCAAAAGAATAAACAATAAACTATAAGTTCATTTGAAATATTAATAAAATTATTAATTATTGTTATTTAGTTATTTCATTAATTTGTTTATCTTTTATAAACTATAATTTGTTATATT
This sequence comes from Quercus lobata, assembly GCF_001633185.2. Classification (NCBI taxonomy): domain Eukaryota; kingdom Viridiplantae; phylum Streptophyta; class Magnoliopsida; order Fagales; family Fagaceae; genus Quercus; species Quercus lobata. The sequence goes on along the minus strand of NC_044910.1, from coordinate 47,670,380 downwards.
GTTGTTTCATTAATTATAAAATTATTAATTATTATTTAACCTAACATAATTTAATTTGTTTGTCTTTTATAATGTAATGTTTTATTATTGTTTAGCATAACATAATTTAGTTGTTTAATTTGTTTATTAATTGTCTTCTATAATTTGTTATTTGTATAATTAATATGTATAATGTAATTAAGGGTCGAGTGAGCCAATCAAGTGATAAACCCAAGCCTAAATTATACCCATGTCAAAACCCAAACCATAAACCAAGGCCCGCCCTTTAATTTAATTTAATTTTTAATAACTTTTTTTCCCTTTTCCTTTGTTTTCTCCGTCGTGTCTTTATTTTTTTGACTGAAATAGTAGAAGTATATTAATCAGGAAAAAAAAAATCAAACAAAAGAAAAAACAAAAAGAAACCCAGCCCAGGAGCTTTACAAGCACAGAACGGCCCAAAGAAAGCAATGGACCTATAGATCCAAAAACCTCCAAGGCTTTTTTTTTTTTTTTTTTTAATTTTTTAATTTTTTATTTTAACTTATGTGTCATTTTTGCTTTAACCCTCCTTCACACGTGCTTTACATATCCCATCTCTTCTAGATTTTTCTTCAGATCTACTTTCCTCTTTTCTTTCTTCTTTTCTTTCTTCATCCTTATTTCTTAGTCACAATTTTTCTTCTCTCTCAATGTTCTCTTTAAGCATCGTTTTATGCCACCACCTTGCTTCTTTCAACAAGCATCGTTCATCCCTAATAGCACCTCCATGCTCCCCTCTCAAGTTGCCTCTACCCAGTACAACGTCTCCTCAACCTCCATTACTGATTTGTATCTGCTTTGTTTGGATTATAGTTTTATATTTTCATTATTTTGTATGGGAAATCAAGATTTTTTGTTTCGGCCCGGAATCCCTTTTTGGTTGAGGGTGTTCCTAATTTTGGTTCAGAGTGTTCCTAATTTTTTTTTTAAAGGTAAACAAATATATATTTTTTTAATTATTGTATATAATTTTTTTTTTAGGTCAGGGTGTTCTTGGGAACACCCTGGCCTGAACGTGGCGCCGCCACTAATAATCATCATCATCATCATTATTATTATTAATAGTAATCCTTCTTCTTCTTCTTCTTCTTCTTCTTCTTATTATTATTATTATTATTCAAAACATGGAACCGAAAAAAAAAATATTAAACATTAAAGAAACGTTATTTATGTTCCTCAACTATCTCTAAAAGAAGGAAAAATTTTATGAATTTAAAAAATATACATATTTAACAAAAAGAACTCAAAATGAAGAAAGAAATTTGATTCATAAAAAGACATACAAACATATATTCATGTGTGCATAATATATTCGTAAGGTTGAGAGACCCAACGAGTATGATAATATCATAATAATGCCAGAAAGTTACTATGCTCACCCCCCTTTTACCCTATTTTATTATCGAAGAATTACATCATGAGTGTATTTTACTAGAAATTAAACATTAGGGTCTTGTCCAAAAAAAGAAAGAAATTAAACCGTAGAGACTGACTAAGAAAAAAGAAACACACTAGGGAGCAACTAAGGCCATAATCTCATAAGACTAGGGCTTTTGAAATCGATTACAAAACACATAATAGAGAGAAAGAATGGACAAACCTTGATAATTGCTTGGTGAGTTGGATGCACGAGTCTCTTTTGCTCTTTTTACAGATGAATAAAGAAAATTGGGAATTTCATTGTAATTGACTAAATTAGTATTATAATGAAATTAGTATTCTAGTAAATTAATGTTGATGACTCCCACTCCAAATCAATCTTTTATCCAAATGGGTGTTCTAGAAGATTTTAACAAGCCTACATAACCAGTTAATTAAGTTATAACATGTTCGAGACTTCTACGTGACATTAATACAGTTATGTGATTGCATTTGAAAATTGGTAAATATTCTTTCACACACCCTTTTTTACCCGATATTTACAATTGATGCCCTTAATTATGTACGCATTTTTAAAAAGAACAATTGATGTAAAAAGTTTATAAATTGTGTGAGAGTATGATTATTATTTTCGGATTTAGATTTCAAGCAATTATTATACGGTGAAACTATACCCTATGTTTGTGAGATATAAAGTTTAAAAAGAAGCATACAAAGATGGCAAATAAGAGCTCAAGGATCACACTAAAGAATTTAATCCACAAAAATAGTGCACCATACTATAATACCAATTGTGAGATAAGCTTAATCCAATCTAGGTATTGATTGAGACCCCAAGTTTTAAATTACGACTTATACAATTTTAGATTAATCTAATAATTAGCACAAATTATAAGTGATTAAGCATGGCTGACAACATAAGGATGCATAGCCAAATTAAAGCAAATAAAACGGACTACCCCAACAAAAGAATACATTTTTTATTCTAGTAGTTTGACTTGGAAAACCGGTTGGGTTGGTTTATGGGACAGATTGGGTTTAGGTATAAAAAAAATAAAAAAAAAATAAAAAAAGAAAAGGTAATTTTAAATGGGTTGCAGGTATGTCAAGTCAATTAAGTTATATGTTTTTTGAGAATGAATTAAGTTATATGTTGACCCGTATTTTATCACATGCACGGAAAAAATAATAATAATAATATGACCATATTATCTTTGTCTTCATTTTAATACCAATGGAAGAACGAACAACAAATATTCAAACATGAAATTTAGATAATATATAAATTCTTAAGTTTATGTACCCTATAATTCACTAATGATAATATCAATTTATCATTATAAACAAAAGAATAAAAAAAATACTATATGTCATGGACCATAAATAGATATCATCACCATAAATAGTAAATATCACCAATACTAAAAGCTTTTTTTTTTTTTTTTTTTTTTTTTTTGGAGAAGGAGACCAATACTAAAAGCTAATTCATAAATAACTACGACTATTGGAATACTTAATAGATATCATGCTATTAAAGAGAGTTCAAAAGGCCAATTGTAATTCTCTTTCTACCAAGAGAACATCCAATTATATATATATTTTTTTTTCTAAGAGCGAGTTTCAACCTATGTCATCCGTTCCTGATAATAATTCTTTATTATCAGACCAAGACACCAATCAGTTTTGGTGTAGATGGAGATTGAACCCTAGATCTCTTATATAACCATCAAAGATTTTACCAGTTGAGTTAACTGGAACCCAACCAATTTTACATATTACTTTCAAATAAAAATATATATAAGCATGTTTTTATAAAATCCTTTCTTTAAAAATGGGCTGTGTATAGATTGATTGTTTTTCCTATGAATCGAATACAGGTTAACAAGTTTGAGTCCAATTTTGCTGGGTCTAATTCTAAGAGAATAGTCAGCCACAATTCCAACTAAGCACTACTAGCAAACTCACACACTATTCGGTAAATTAGAAAATTTGACTGAAATGAATGAGATTGAGAATTAGTCCAGACAAATGAAAATTAGAAAAATTGATTGATCAAATAGAAATATGAAATTGAGAATTAGTATAGGCAAATGATATATATATATATATATATATATTTTTTTTTTTGGCAGGTCAATCAATAAAACTGTGACACATAATCTGAGAAGTAAAAAGTGAGCCTGAATAAACTTTATTCAGCTATAATCTATATATATATATATAAAACCGAAGCTTTTGAAGTTTCCACAATTTTCCACGTCAGCATAGTATTAAAAAAAAAAAAACTTTTTAAGACTAAAAAAAAACCGGCATTATCAAAAAGGAAAAAAAAAAAAACACCCAAAAATTTCAAACTGGCATTATCAAAAAGGAAAAAAAAAACACCCAAAAATTTCAAAACCGGCATTATCAAAAAGGAAAAAAAAAAAAAAAAACTTTTTAAGACTAAAAAAAAAACTGGCATTATCAAAAAGGAAAAAAACAAAACCCAAAATTTTCAGCCCTTAAAAAACAAAGCTCAAAGCGTAAAAAGAGGCTAAAACCAAAAATTTCATTCTCCCCAAAACCAAAACCCGATGAAAAAAAAAAACTCTCTCCCCCTTAAACCCAAACACAGTAACGCAAACTCATCAAACTCCCTCTCTTCTTCTTCACATAGTCCCATTTCCATCTTCAAACGCACAATTTCCTCCATGCCTCTCTCTACATACACGTTCCCTTGCCTCCAATCTTTGTCCCTTCTCTACCTTCAAGCCCCTAAACTATAGTCCACAGGCACCAGCCACCAACTCCTTTAGTGGCAGAAAGTTTTTGATTTTGAGACTTTACCATCTGACCAGATTCTCTCCGCAAACATTACCTGTAAGTTTTTATTTTGTTCTATAATTTGGAATGTTAAATATGATTTACGGTTTCGTTCTTGGTTGTTAAATATGATTTGAGAGAATTTAGTTGAATTCAAGGCGACAACCCTCCTAAACATTATTAGACAAGAAGATAATAGTTTTTTATGGAATCATATTTGCTGCCTCTTATTGCTTGAGCCATAACTTAAATACAATTATGACAAATTCATTTAAAGCTATTAAAGATGTGTGTTTGAGACTTATTAAGTTTTGTTACAAGGTGAATATTTTATATCAATATCTATTTGTTAGCATGTGTTTGAAAATTTTAGGATAAATGAGTTAGACTATAATTTGTTATTTTTTGCTTTCCAAATTACAAGTAGTGATATATCCTGTTAAATTGGCACTACATTCTTCTTTTTTATAATAAATAAAAAAAATTGAAAAAATTTGTTCTTCCATAGGACCTTTAAAGCTTTTAATTTGAAACTTTTGTTGTGAAAAATAACTGGTAGTGATGTTTGTGGCAGATTCAAATTTAGGATTGAGGTCAATCTCGATGCCATGGTTAGTTTTCTATATCGTATGTACTTTGTGTATAGTTTATTGTTTATGATGCTTTGTTTACTCACCTATTTAGAGTAATGTTCATGTTACAGACACATCTAAGAATTTGGAAGCCCATTTTGAAGAATGCTAGCACTCTAGCAGAGAACTTCTCCATGGAAGTCACACAAGATCTATGTTTATTTGTACTCCCTGAAATAGTAGCATAATTAGGTAGGATTTCTTACGATTTGTGTTATCATTATTGCTAGGTTGAAAGTATTCTATGATATATGCAGATAGCTAATTACTAATTAATAAGCCTACAAGTTGCGTGAGAACTTATTTGGAAATACATGGTAATGGTGGAAGCATTTTTTAAATAGAAATTATGGGAAAATTTTGCTAATAATAATAGATAATTTTTCTGGGCGGTGATTGTTTAATGCAAATTGTTGGGATGGGTTTTAGGGCCAAGAAAGTTGAGAGTTATGGACACAAACTTGAGTTATGCAAGGTTACATGTATTGGTAGAATTAGTTGCGTGTTTAAGTTTGGAATAGGTGTGTATCATAGTGTTTACTAATTGAATTTGAGACATTAACATAAACTTGCATTTGTTTAGAGAAATTAAACAACTGCATGAAAGATTATGTGTTTTGTATGTTTGCTTTTGTTTACTGTGTGTCTTAATATGGATGCAGGTGGGATAATAAATTTGTGCTGTCCTACTAGGCAAGAAGCAAAGGCAACCATGAGATTTCAAAGGGTGATTGGGGATGATAATTTAAATGGAAGTTTTAGCTAGATGACATGACTAACAGTTCCTATTAAGAAGAGTATTTAGTAAACCGTATATCAATGATACGTTATAAATGACTAAGTTTGGTTATATATATAGCAAAAAATTGTAAAAGAGTCATGAAGGTAAAATTGAAAAGCTACATACTGATGCTTTTGTAATTACTTATTTGAAATTCAAACCGGTTTCAAAAATATAGTTTGTGGTTTAGAGCATTTTATGTTTTCATTAATTGTGTTTTGTTTCCATGTATCTGTTTTTAAAATACATGTAAATTTGGTCAAATATTAATTTTTATGCCTTACAGGGAGGAGTACATAAATTTTCTTAAGAGATGCAACACAACAGTCACCTCTTTCTCTCTCTCTCTCTCTCAATAGTGGAAATAATGATTTCAAAAATTGTGTAAATTGACATTATGTTGCCTTTTTAATCCCATTGAGGTCTAGCATCTTTGTTTACTGGCAATGTTAGAATTTAGATACATCTTGGACATCAAGAACGATTAATGTAATTTATGAAAGATATTTGATTGAATGAGTATGGAATTAACTATATTCGTGTAATTAATTGTATTGGAGTGTACTTATATCAGTTATATATTTTCTAAATATGATCTCATGATATCTCATTGTATGTGATAGATTTTATTACTTTGTAAATGATAGATTTTATTGGTTTGGTATATAATTTATACCATGATATATATATAAATATATATATATAAATATATATATATATTTTTTTTTTCATATTAAGTTATTAATAGTTTTTCCGTGCATCGCACAGGTTAGCGACTAGTTCTATTTAATATTAAACATCGACGACAACGACGACAACAACAACAAAGAGAATCCATGCTCCCCAAAAAAAAAAAAAAAAAAAAAAACTAAATTCCCACTCCTTATATCATGAAAAAATAAAATCAAAAAAATATTAAAGACTCATCTATTAATGGCTCCATCACCTGAGTAAGCAGACTTCCATTCAATGATACCAACCCCGTTGTACCATTATTGATCCCTAGGATATTGAAGTACCTTTCCTTTATACATTGCCTATCTTCACAAAAACGTTGCCCCAAAATCCTTACTTCTGGCACCATAGCAGGATCCCAAAAACCTTTTTTTTTTTCCTTAAACCTTGTACCACCATAGCACCAAGTGGGAGGAAAGGTGTTTCTATCCATCTTGGAGGTCGAATTTGGTAATAAAGAGGAGGATTACAAGAAGTACTTATGGCGGGGTACACTTCTGTATTAGCATAAGACTTGTTCTTCACAAAGCCAATTATGAAAAAACCAATTAGAGTAGCCAATCTTATATGGCCTAGCAATTCTATAAAAAAATATATTATATAGCCTAGACTATTAAGAAGTTCTGACATAAAACTCGTACTGTTAAGGTCCTCTTCATCCTCAGAAAAATCATCCTCATCCTTAGGAAAATAGTCTTCATTATTAGGAACTGTGGCAGTTTGGGGTCTTGGGGCCATTGGGCGATTGGGAATGTACTTTTCAGAATTTGGGTCCAATTCTTTTGCTTCTTTTCTCTCTGATTCAGTTCCATATAGAGGAACCAATTTGTCTTCCTCAATGATTGCTCGACAAACTGGGCATTCCTTGTATTTACTGAAAGATTTTAGCCAACTGCATAGACAAAACCAGCAAAAAAGGTGTCCACACTGAGTGACAACAGGGTCTTCAGCTAATTGCCAGCAAATTTTGCAATTAAACAAACTGCTAGCATCTTCAGTGCAATTTTTTGAACAAGAGCTGGATTCAGTGGCCTCAGTATCCATTTTTAATTAGGAATACCAAGTTCCTGCATATCATCATCATGTAATTAAGTGCAAATATCGTCAATTATCAACCATAACAATATATATATATATATATATATATATATAATTATATCAATTCTGGCTTGTGAAAAATTATACATATCAGGGCTAGCTACACCCTAAACAGTTAACACTTTAAACATAACAAAATAAATATACTCCTAGATGAATAGGAGAACCAATTTGCCAAAAAGAAGTCCTTTCTTTTTCTTTTTTAGTTAATATTGCCAACGGAAATCATAGCATGGGTGGATGCAATATTCTGTTCAAATTCTATAGTTTGTAACAAAGCACAATAAATAACATCATCATCATTATTATTATTACTATTATTCAAAACATTGACCCAAAAAACAAATCATAAATGTAAGGTTGAATTTATTCAACCATCTTATTGGCTTTATTCCGTGCCAAATTTGCTTGTAATTCAGCATTTAGTAACCCTGTATTTAGGTGGGTTTAATGTAAGGGTAGTGAGTGAGATAGATTGAAGTTTGCTCAAGAGTGTGCAAGAAAACAGAGTGTCGCGGCTGGAACTCGCGACTGCAAGCCGCCAGAAGCTGCACACGTGCCAAGCATGCTGGAAGATGAACAGTCATGCTAGCTGGAGCACTACAGGACAAAACAGGACAACTGGCCATACGGTTATCTCGCGACTGGATCTCGCGACTTAGTCAAACCGCGAGGTCAAGCCGCGAGCCACCCCTGTTTTGTAAAAACCTGACGTTTCACATTCCTCTCCACTCCAGTATAAATACCCCTATTACCCACGATTGAAAGAGAGCTTCCAGAGAGAATTTTGAGAGAGAAACCCTAGAGAAAAACTAGATTGATTCACACACAATCTATACCTTAGAGACTCTTCAAATTCCTCAACTCTCTTCCTCTCCATTGTCAAATCCTTGAGAGGCTTTATACCAAACCAGGTTCTCACCATCATCATCATTGTGAGACTACTGTTTTGGATTTCTAGGAAGCAGTTAGGAAGGAACCAATCTTCATTGGTTGATGTTACGGTCTAGTAGCGGAATCCGGGAAGCTAGAAAAGAAAAAGGTTCGGCGTAACCTCGTTGGAGCAAGAAGCTTGGAGGGCTTAGGTGCACTGGGTAGATTAGGCTTGGAGGGTCTATTGCTGTTCTTGTATCCCAACTATATTTTCTAGTGGATTGATTACCGCTTGGAGGGCGGCGGAGAGGTTTTTCGCCGAGGGCTTCGGTTTCCTCTTCGATAACACATCGCGTGTTGTCTTTGTGTTTGCATCTTCCTTCCTCTCTATCTTTGCCTTTATATTTATCTGCTGTGGATATTTATCTGTTATGGCTTAGATAGTATTTAATCAATTTCTTTTGATAGCATATGTTAAGTTTCCGCACACTAGATGTTTGACATATTGCTTGAATTGATTAAGTTGTTATTTGGGGGTCTAAACGTTCAAAGGTGTTTTTGTACACGTTTTTGAACTTTCAATTGGTATCAGAGCGGGTACACTGATATTGGTTTCATTACCATTGTGTGATCCTTGACTCCCTTTTGAGATGGATAGGTCTCAATCCCTAAATGCACCTCCATATTTTGATGGTAGTAATTATGCATTTTGGAAGGTTCGAATGAGAGCTTTTCTGTGTTCTATTGATGAATCCGTTTGGGATGCTGTTGAGATTGGTTGGACCAAACCAGAGGCAGCAAAATCCACATGGGATAAGGCAGCACTTGCTGCATCTAATGCTAACAGTAAAGCACTCAATGCTATTTTCTGTGGTGTGTCTCCAGATGAATTTCACAGGATTTCTCATATTACCGTGGCCAAAGAAGCATGGGAGATTTTGGAAACTACCTATGAAGGCACGAAGAAAGTGAAAGACATCAAGTTACAGATGCTGACCACTCGGTTTGAGGAGCTCAAAATGAGTGAGGATGAGTCTTTTGACTCTTTCTATGGGAAGTTAAATGAAGTGGTTGTCAGCAAGTTCAACTTGGGGGAGAAAACGGAGGACTCGAAGATTGTAAGAAAGATCCTTCGATCATTGCCGAAAAGTTTTCGAGTTAAAGTGACAGCAATAGAAGAGAGCAAGGACCTCGATGACATCAAAGTGCAAGAGCTGGTGGGTTCTCTGCAGACTTATGAGATGTCGCTGCCCAATCAACGGAAGAGTAAATCTCTTGCTCTAAAGACCATTAATGAGAAGGTGGAAGATCAAGACTCATCGAGAGAAGATGTGGTTGACAAAGATGTTGCATACCTTGTCAAAAATTTCAAAAAGTTTTTGAAATTCAAAAATAATGGCAAATTTGATGATAAAAGAAAATTCCAAAGTTCTGGAAGGGAGAAAAGTGAATTCAAAAGGAAAGATGGAAAAGAATCCCAACCTACACAAGGTGTCACTTGTTTCGAATGTAACGAGCATGGACACTTCAAAAAGGAATGTCCGAATTATTTGAAATCGAAAGGTAAAGTGTATGCCACGACCTTGAGTGACTCGGATTCGTCTGACTCAGAGTCAGAAGAGAGCTGTGATGGAGAGGGGAACTATTCAGCTTTTATGACTATTGCTCATGTTGAGTCGTCAGATGAACTGAATCTGCTTGTGCAAGACCTTGGAGAACATAGTGATGATGAATCACTAGGAATTGTTGAAGAATCGGATGCTGAAGAAGATGGAAGCAACGCGAATCTTCAGGAGAATTATAACTTACTTTTGGAGAAGTCCGGGGAATACACAAGGGTGGCCAAGGCTGCTGTGAGAAAAATGAAGAAGGCTGAGGAGGACTACAAAAGTCTCCTAATCCGATATAGGGAGGCCAAGTGTGAGATAGAAACTCTGAATGGAGAGTTGTCCGAAACTTACACAAAAGTAAGGTTTCTTGAGAGTGAGGTTGTGCAAGCTAATGCTAAAGTAGAGAGGGTTACCACCAAGAAGCTAGATGATGTTATATCATCTCAAAAGAGCTTTTCAGACAAATCCGGATTGGGATATACCGGAGGAGGTAGTTCGTCTGGAAATATCACAAAAGAAGTAAAGTTTGTAAAGGCCAAAGATCCAGTTGTAGCTGACTCTACTGGTGAAAAGCTCGAGGTGAAGGAGATGAAGAATTTGGTGAACCAACGGATGTTAAATCATCACAATCAGTTAGCAGGCAGGTCTGAATCTCGTGCCAAGTCACGTCCTCGACCACAAAGAGGTCCTAGAGGAACTTATGTGTGCCACTACTGCGGACTTCAAGGGCATACTCGACCAAATTGCCAAAAGCTGAGAGCAAAGAATAGTGCAACCCCTCAAAGGTCAGGAGGACCTAGAAATGAGAGAAGAAGTTGGGCTGGAGATCAATCTAGAGATCAGAATGGTGATCCCGGAATGATGAACGTGATGAAGATGATTGGTGCATTCACCAACTGCTTGGAAAGCTTCTCACGAAGGTTTGAAAGCCCTAACTCCCGTACCCAATCCTATAAGGAAATCACCCCAAATGCAAGTGACGTGAGGGTGAATAAGGGTACTCATGCATAAGCATTACAACATGTCCATGCATCAATACTTCCTATGCTTTGTGACTATGTTTGATTGTTTTGCTTGCTATTTTTGCTGTTGGTTGTTTGTTTGTCTTCTTGTACATTTCTTTAATTTTGTCTTATCAATCTTTTTGTTTCTTGTGTCAAAAATCCAAAAAACACAAAAATAGAAAATCAAAAAGCTTGATTGACTTTGTTGAGCTTTTGTCTCAAAACTTGTTTTGCCTTGTACCTTTGTGCTAATGGCTTTGTGCATTTTCGAGCATTGCTTGTCTTTATGCACTTATATCACTGTGGGAAAAATCTTGAAATCTTTGTGATTGTTGTAAATAGATCTTCAAACTTGTCATGAATGATTAGTGAATGGTTCTGTTGATCTTGAGACTTGCATAGACTTGTGTCTATATATCTTCCCACTCTTTATTTTTGTTTTGCTAAAAAGAGCTCACCAAATGTAAATCTCCAAATGAAAAGAGATATCGAGCTGCAAAAGCCTGTCGCACATTCTAGTATTTGACTAGGAAAAAGGGTAAGCAACCTTCTATTGAAGTGAATGTTCATTCAAAAAAGCCAAAGGCTTATTCATTAAAGTGAAATATCATGTATCAATCTCACAATGAGAGGTGATTGACTCAAAAGATCAAAAAGATCAATTGTTATGTTTGAAAGTGGAGTCAAATGTAATGCTCCAAATCATGTTTTTCAAGTTTTGTGGGAGGTCATATATACATACTTCTATAATTGAGATAGGTCACATGATCTAGTGCTAATTGTGTATGCCTTGGTTGAATTGATCATTGAAGCTTCACATTAGACGAAGGACTATCTCATTGTTGATATCCACACACAACACACAAGTTTATGTTCAATAAATGTCATATTCATTTGTGTGATTGTACTTGATGAAATGTGTTTTCACATGCTCAATCTTTGTTATTTCAAGCACAAAAAGATTTTTGAGTGTTTTAGGTGCTTTTGGAAAGTATTTTTGTTTGAAAAATCTGAAAATTTCAAAAAACCAGTTTTGCCCTGTTTTGGCGGCTCAGTCGCGGGTATGTCAAGTCGCGAGTCTCAGTCGCATCTTCGCTGGTAATTTTTGGCGACTTGTTCGCGAGTGGAAGGTCCAGTCGCGAGGTTCACTCAGAGATTTTCGCGGCTCAGCTCGCGACTCGCTCGCGGGTAGACCTTCCAGTCGCGAAAAACACTTAGAAAAATTTTTTTCAAAATTTTGTTCTTGAGTGCTTTGGCGGCTTGAGCTGGCGACTGTGTGGCGACTTAATCCAGTCGCGAAAATCGCGTGTTTGGCAGAAACAGGAGCAGTTTTAAAACTTGTTTCAGTTTTCCCTCGAACATTTGTAACTGTTCATCTTCTCTCTAAACTTCCTCCTTTCCAAAAACTCTGTGAATCCATATTCAACCCTCATTGGTGCTTCATTTCTTATCCAAATCATCAAGAAAAGGTAAGGGTTTATGCTTTCTCAATCTCATTTTCTCTTTTCCTGGTTTTTCTTGCTGCTGTTTGGGTTGATATTGTGTACGAAATACTTCTCTCTTATGAAATGGGTATGGCGGGTCTTGTTTGATATTGTTCTCATCTGTTCTCATGTTGAACGGTCAAAATGTGATGTTCATTGTTCTGATATTTGCCTATTATTGAGTCTGAAAATCTTTTGTTAAATGGGTTTGGTGTCTATTTGACTTACTCATTTCACTTGCTTAAGCATTGTTTCTGATAATGATATTGGTTACTGAATCCTTTTTGGGTGTTTGTATCTCAACCTTGTTCTCTAGTATGGATTATTGGGTTCTTCATGTTGAAATATTTTTCCTTGCTCATATCTCTGGTGGAGTATTTTATGTTATCTGCTCTAAATGTTCGAATGCTGTATTTGTTTGCATATCATGGTCTTGATAACCTGTCTCAGCGACAAGTGTTAGTTGTTTTGTCCTTCTATGTCTTGGTGCACTATCACCATATTGCTGCACCTATCATTTTGTGCTCCTGTGTATTGTTGGTAGTTTGATTGGGTCTGCACTATCTTCAATTTGTGTTTGTATATTGATATTCTGTTTACACTGAATCATGTTGACATTGGTCTTGTGTGGTATTGGTGTTTGGTTCTTTGCTGTGGGAATGTTATCTTGCAGATGTCTCGTCGATCTTCCAGGGGTAAAGACATTATTGCTGACGAACCAGCAACACCAGTTGCCCAAAGGACTCGATTATCATCTCAGGCTTCTCAAGACCCCAATGAGGATAGATTCAGACTTCCTCTTAACTCACACGTCTACTCAAACGTGTTTGACAAGTCGACCACTATAGTGGAACGAGTGGTAGAGTTTAATACCCTAGGGACCACTTTCATCCCTCGAATCTTTGAGAACCGAGATTGGGCAAACTTGTTCGGGAACTTTGATGACCCAATGGATGAGCTGGTCAAAGAATGCTTCTCCAATGCAACTGATCTTGGACCTGAACTCGTTTTCTGGGTCAGAGGAACAGAGTTCAGTGTTACCCCAAACTCCATCGCAGACCTTCTCAGCATCACCAGACCTCGGAATGTTAATATTACTCCTTACGATGAACGAAATCCGGAAATTGGAGAAATTTTGCAAATCCTAGGATACGATCATGAAGTATCCAGTGCAGGAACCTCCATCAGCACCGCAAAGTTTGCACCCGAGCTGACCACACTGAAGTTGATCATGTTCACCAATCTCTACCCATTGTCCAACACTACATTCATCAATCTTGGGAGAGCTCTATTTCTTTGTGACCTTATTACAGGAGCTCCCATTGACATATGTGCTCACATCTACTACATCTTGAGGAAGACCGCATGTCGATCTGCAGCACGAGGAGTTATTCCATTTTGCAGTCTCATCATGAAGCTCATTCTTCGTGAAGGCATTACTCCTCCTGCAGATGGAAAAATGTTGACTCGTCAACGTCCCATTTCCTTGCTCACTCTTCAAGCTAGCAGAAGTCACTCCTCTAAATCACCAAGGAGTGCTCACATCTCTCCGGTCACTCCATCTGCCCCTGACTCAGAGACACCAGCACATACCACATCTACATCACGTGCTGTTCCTGAAGCTTCACCAGCTCCTATTCCGCAAGCACCGACTGCTCCTCATACTGATAGAGCTGGCAGTGTACTTGAGCATATTCAGAAACGCGTTGATGAGCTTGTGGCACTTCTCTACTCCACAAACAACCATGTTCAAATGCGTCTCGAGACTATGGAGAATCAGCTAGATGATATTCAATGAAAGTTGGACGAGAGCCTTTAGCTATTCGTGACAAAAAGGGGGAGAGCTTTCAGTAAGGGGGAGAAAAGTCCAAAGGGAAGTGTGCATAGTGATAGGGGGAGTACACACATACACACATACTTTTTTCATACTTTTGTTTTTAGTCTTATCCTCTAAACTTATGGTTTTTAGGTTTATGCTTGTTGGGTACTATTTAATGTTTTTATGGGTTTGATACACTATGTTTTTGGTGTATTGTTTCTAAACTCTTAACTTATACTCTTGGTATAAAGTTTAATATATTTTGATGATGTTATTCAAGGTTGTTTGTGTTTTGTACCCATGTGCTTATGTAAGCTTTTAGGGTTATGTTTTTATGCATATTTGTAGGCTTTATGGTATGTACCTTGCTTAATGCAGCCTTTATGCTATGTTGAAATCAGTACTTTAATCTAAATGGTATGCATTTTGGTTTATGTACTGTCACTCTTGTGCCCTTGTAGGATTGTTCCTAGATGCATATGACTTGTGTGATATGCATTGGTTGAGTGTTGAGCATACAAGTGTCTTGCCTTGTGCTTGTTAACTTGTATGTCCTTGTGTTCATTCCAAGTGTGAATGAGCATTGTGATCACTACCTTGTGGTGTTCACTTGGTTGATCAAGCCATGGTTTGTTTCATAACTCCATCTTTGCTTGATCACTTATTGCCTGTTTCATATGCATTTTATAATTCTCTGCTTACAATGATCATGGTGTATTGTTGTGTTTCAGGAGTATTATGTTCATATGATTCAAGTGCTTCACAGCTTCTAGAGTTAGGCGTGAGTGAGTTTTGTTCAACTGTTCCCAACTCACATGTTAAGTCTAGAGTCTGTTTTAGGGTTTTGTCACGGAATAGCCAAAGGGGGAGATTGTAAGGTTGAATTTATTCAACCATCTTATTGGCTTTATTCCGTGCCAAATTTGCTTGTAATTCAGCATTTAGTAACCCTGTATTTAGGTGGGTTTGATGTAAGGGTAGTGAGTGAGATAGAGTGAAGTTTGCTCAAGAGTGTGCAAGAAAACAGAGTGTCGCGGCTGGGACTCGCGGGTGACTCGCGGCTGCAAGCCGCCAGAAGCTGCACACGTGCCAAGCATGCTGGAAGATGAACAGTCATGCTAGCTGGAGCATTACAGGACAACTGGCCATACGGTTATCTCACGACTGGATCTCGCGACTTAGTCAAGCCGCGAGGTCAAGCCGCAAGCCACCCCTGTTTTGTAAAAACCTGACGTTTCACATTCCTCTCAACTCCAGTATAAATACCCCTATTACCCACGATTGAAAGAGAGCTTCCAAAGAGAATTTTGAGAGAGAAACCCTAGAGAAAAACTAGATTGATTCACACACAATCTATACCTTAGAGACTCTTCAAATTCCTCAACTCTCTTCCTCTCCATTGTCAAATCCTTGAGAGGCTTTATACCAAACCAGGTTCTCACCATCATCATCATTGTGAGACTGCTGTTTGGATTTCTGGGAAGCAGTTAGGAAGGAACCAATCTTCATTGGTTGATGCTACGGTCTAGTAGCGGAATCCGGGAAGCTAGAAAAGAAAAAGGTTCGGCGTAATCTCGTTGGAGCAAGAAGCTTGGAGGGCTTAGGTGCACTGGGTAGATTAGGCTTGGAGGGTCTATTGCTGTCCTTGTATCCCAACTATATTTTCTAGTGGATTGATTACCCCTTGGAGGGCGGCGGAGAGGTTTTTCGCCGAGGGCTTCGGTTTCCTCTTCGATAACACATCGCGTGTTGTCTTTGTGTTTGCATCTTCCTTCCTCTCTATCTTTGCCTTTTTATTTATCTGCTGTGGATATTAATCTGTTATGGCTTAGATAGTATTTAATCAATTTCGTTTGATAGCATATGTTAAGTTTCCGCACACTAGTTGTTTGACATATTGCTTGAATTGATTAAGTTGTTATTTGGGGGTCTAAACGTTCAAAGGTGTTTTTGTACACGTTTTTGAACTTTCAATAAAAAGTAAAGATTTTGTATTTAAATGTTATTTATGTTCCTCAACTATCTCAAAAAGTAGGAAAATAATTATGAATTTAAAAAAGTATATATTTAACAAACAAACAAAAAACTAAAAGAAATTCAATTCATGAATCGGCATACAAACATATATTTATGTGTGTATAAGATGTTCATGGGGTTGAGTGACCTAATTAGTGGATATGGTACTACTATGGTAATGCTGGAAAGCTAATATAGTCACCCCCTTCTACCTTTTTTTATCATAAAAAAAATATACTATTTGTGTGTTTTACTAGAAATTAAATGGTAAGGACTAGGGTCTTGTTAAGTAAAAAAAAAAAAAAATACTAGGAGCAACTAAGGACATAAGACATAATCTCAGAGTTTTGGGCTATTAATTAAGTACATAATAGAGAGAATATTGACAAACCTTGATAATTGCTTGAGATTTGAAAAACCTTGATAATCACTTGGTGAGTTGGATGCACGTATGAAACTAGATATTTTGCTTTCTTTAATTACAATGTAAAAACAAAATTGGCCTTTGGAGGATTATATATATCGGCAATTCCACCCTAAATTAATCTGTACGTATTTTGATGAAATTAGTATTCTAGTACATTGTTTACTCTCACTCCAAATCACCTATTTTATCCAAATAGGTGTTGTAGTAGATTTTAACTAGCCTACTTGACTAGTTAAGTTACAACATGTCCAGGACTTCTAAGAATATCTAGGAATTCTACCTGAAGTTAATGCAATTATTACGTGTTTGCATCTAAAAATCGGTAAATAATGTTCTTTCACCACCTTTGCGAGAGTACGATTACTATTTTAGAATTTAGATCAAATTGTGAGATATAAAATTTAAAAAGGTAAAAAAAAATAAAAAATAAAATAAAATAAGTAAAGAATTGAAAGTTTAAAAAGTGAATTTTTAAATTTTACAATATTGCATGATGTAATAATCCTATTATTACATGATATAAGACCTGTTATTTTCTCCATAATAATAATATATTTTTTTTTAGTTCAAATTTGCACTGATTCATACATGTATATATATATGCCCCACCAATCATATATCTTCCTTATCCTCTTCCAAACAAAAGAACCAAAACCCCCCCATAATACTTTCGTTACATTATTTGCCTCTAAAACCCCAAAGCCAAAACACAATGCTTCACAAACCCTAATAAAAATCCCCTTCCTCTCCTCTATACCTCAAGCTCCATACATCCCACCGTGACAACCTTCGCAACCTCAAAACCCTTAGAATCATTCACAAACCCAACAACAAGCTTCCATCCATCAACACTGACTCTAACACCATTGTCCATTGACAACGTCCTTCCCATGGTTGATTTCTTCAAATTAATCCATGGGCTTTACAGAGCCTGACTTCCCAAGACTTGCTTACCTTTGCCCACAACTCTTCTCTACGAATTTTAACCCAACTGACTTCACCCCAGTTTTTGTTTTCTTGGCCACTGAAGAATCACTCGAGTTCTGTCTCCAGCCAACTCTGGATTATCTAAGGCAGCCGGGGATGGAGAATTTGAGCTCGCCGAGTAATCTTAATGAGTAAATTTTGAACACGCGAGCTGGGAGGCTGAGGGGGAAGATTGGGTTCTTGAAGAGTATTGGTTTTTCTCATGAGGAGGCTGCAAGGTCATTTTTTAGATTGCCTGCGATGTTTGGTTCTAGCATTGATAATAACATGTGGTCAAAGATTAAGTACTTGATGGATAAGAGGAAGATAGGAGTGTGGAAGAATTGAATTTTCCGCTGTATTTTGGGTTTAGTTTGGAGAAGCAAATAGTGCCTAGGCATTTGCATTTGAAGGAAATGAATGTTCAGATTAATTCCATTGAATAGAATGATGTTGTGAAGCGACCAAAATTTTCATTTTATTACACTCGCATTTGAAGGAGAGGAATGTTCAAATTCCTAAATTTTCATTTTTGGTCATTTTTTTTTTGGTGTCGTAGACATATTTTAGTCTTTTTAAAGATTTTTGAGGTATTTTGATCATTTTACTAATATTAGGGTATATATTTTTGCTTAATTTTAAAACCCTAAGCCTTTATTCGACACTCAACATTGAGAGGATCCCAATTCCAACCACACCACATATAACACCATCAAATATGTTAGATCCTGGACAGTAGCCAGGCAAACCCTAGCGACATTATCCACATTAGCAAAGAAGACATTGAGATCACAATGACAAAGATATTGTGCATTTGGATTGCGTTTCGTTTGTTGCGTTTGCGTTTTTGTTTTCCTTTTCTTTTTTCTTTTTTTTTGGATGAACGCATTTCAGCCTTTTCGGAGACAATATGCATTGTTCAGTGGGTCTCATGCATTGTTCACAGGACCCACAAGTACTTTATTCAAAAAAAAAAAAAAAAAAAAAACGTCTCATGGTACTATTTACACATTTAAAAATTATTTTGCTACAATATTTTCAGTTTTTAGTTTTTAGCAAAATAAACGATATCCAAACGGACCCATGATGTGGTCATTGGTTCCTTCTCAACACTTCTTCTACGTTGTTACTTGTCATAGATTATAGAAAAAATGATAATGACAAAAACTATATCCTTTGCATTTCTCAAACCTCCAACAAAAGGAGTTCTGGTGCTAATGCAAAGATCTTCATAAAAATGGAGATATTTTTTGGAGCTACATCAATCTAATTGAAAGAATTTTTCAGAAAGAGTAGATTTAAGGTGGACAAAGTTTCTTTTGTACATTTTGCCTAAAAGACAAAACAACTGGTTTTTCACTTTTATTGAAAAAATTATTAGGTACTCCTAAAATATAGTGACATTATGCTTTTTCTTCTCATATTTATAGTAGAGTTTTTTGAATAAATTTATAGTGGAATCTACAATAAATATAAAAAGAATGAGCATCACATCACTATACTTCTAGGGTACCAAATAATTACTCCCTTTATTTGATACCAACAAAGCAAACCTGCTCTTTTGGCTTAAAGAGTATGATGAGAGACTAAAGAGTTCTAGTTTATTTCTTAATAATAATGCTAAAAGGAATCCAAACCAATACTGAAGTTTTTGGTGGATCAAATAGAAGAGGTTTGCAACGGTCTTTATTCACTATGGTCAGATTTTTTTTTTTTTTTTTTTTTTTTTTTTTTTTTTTTTTTTGGGGCTAAGTTTTGGGATAGATTTTTGGGGAATTCCTCTATAGCCAAACAAAGAATTTTAAAAATGATGGGGATGTAAATCCCATCATTTTAAACTTCTTAGTATTTAATTAATTCTTCATCCAAACATACACTTAAGGAGCTTGTTATCAAAAATTTTAAAATCACCCATAAAATCATGTAAAACATCATCACAAGCATGAGAATAATCATAAATAGAGTCAATAGAATCACAATATGCAAAAAAGCACATAAAACTTTATCCATGACAAATAAGAGGTTAAGGATCACACGAAGGAATTTAATCCACAAAACTAAGTCCACCATGCTTTAATTCAAATTGTGAGATAAACCTAATCCAGCCTAGATATTGATTTACACCCCAAATTGTAAGTTACAACTTATTCAATTTTAGACTTATCTAACAATTTGCACCAAAGTATAAGTTATTAGTAAGTTGAAGGACTACTCCAAGAAATTAAAAACACAATAATGAGGATAATATCGAATGTGTCATCAAAGAGAAAATCCAAGAACGAGTTGAAAAACGGATCTCTCTACAGCAAACCATCCAAGTCTAGTGCTATCTATATACTTAAGCCCTCCAAGCTATCGCTATCAACCAATTTCACCGAGTCCTTTCTTCAATCTAGTTGTCAAATCTACAATTGAGCTCCAATTATCCAATTACAATTTCCAAGTCTCCTTGGCTGAATTGTTGTGGCTCCAATGGTTCCCTTGTCTTAAACAACACAAAATCTTTGAAGTATGTTTTGTGTGTGAAGGATTCAATCGCTCAAAGTGTAAGGCTTAAAAAGAGGGAGAAAGCAGAAAAAAAATGGGTATATACGCTAGGGTTTTTCTTGACTATTTAACACTTCAATTCAGAATTTTTGGGAGTCAAATTTTGAATAAAATGAAACTCGAATAGATGGGTAAAAGGCTGGCATAGCAGGTAACAAATTTCCCATAGGTTCTAACACTTTCACTTGACAAAGTTGAAAAGCATTCTCTTTTTAACTACAACTTGAACCCAATACAAAAATACAACTCATTCAAGAATTAAAATACAAATCAATTGATTAAAAATTACATAGAAATTTGTCATGGAACTAGCCCACAATTTAAAGATACTAGTGTCTACATTCAAAGCAATCCAAATTAAAGACGACAATGGGGCAAGGCGGGATCGAAGGATGGGGTCTTCACATCTTTCTCGCATGGTTTTTTCTTGCCCCATCTTTGCCCCTTAAGGCCCTACAAAGCCCCACCCCACCCCTTAAAACTCTGTTTCTTATTAATTTACCCCACAATTATTACAAATTTTTTTAATAAAAATCTGTTTTTCATTATAAAAATTTATTTGAAATCACAATTAAATTTATCTTATCAAATCAGACTAATTTCACCAAAAACTAAATAATATTATCTAAGTGTTTAACAAAACAATATCACAATAAAAACAAAAATCTCATAGTATAACACATAAGAAAATAATTCAAACTCCTAATACATAACAAAATAAAAATTATCTAGTTCTTCAAAAATAATTTCCACAGATAAAGTAAGTTAAAATTGATATATTTGTTTAAATAATAGAATTTAAGTTATGAAAAAATTACAATTATAATCCTATCAATGTGGGGTGAGTGGGTCTAAAAAGTATAAACTCATCCCAACCCTGTCCTATGGTACGAGTTTAAAATTTCACTACATCTCTACCACCTTTGCAGAATAGGAAAAACTAAAATGAGAAAACACAATATAAGAACTAATTGCGCAGTAACTGCAAAAGCTGCTCTGAGCATGGGCCTGGGCCTACGCCTGGGTGCAGGAGGAGACGTGGCAGTCTCGGGTCTTGGGCCAGCTGGGCGTTTGGGAATGGACTTTTGAGAATTTGGGTCCAAATCTTTTGCTTCTTTTCCCTCTGATCCAATTCCATATAGAGGAACTAACTTGTATTCCTCAATGATAGCCTCACAAACTGGGCATCCCCGGAATTTCGTGTGAAAATGTAGCCATCTGTATAGACAAGGCCAGCAATATAGGAGGCCACACTGTGTGACAATGGGGTCTTTAGCTAATTGCCAGCAAATGTTGCAATTAAACAAATTGCTAGCTCTTTCTCTTTCAGTGCTGTTTTTTGAACAAGAGCTGGACTCACTCTCAATATCCATATCCAATTAGGAATACCACCAAGTTCCTGCATATCATGTTAATATCAAATTACCAATTCTCAAACATAACAATATCGATCCAATATGGCTAATGCAAAATTATATAACCGAGCTATAGGCTCCACAATGTAAACATAAAGATCAGGAATATATGAAAGGCAGGATATATGAATATATTGAAGAAAAAAACTCAAAATCAAGCCAGAAATACGATTCACGAATGTGCATACAGTACTATAGTGTACTATATATATATATATATATGTATATAATTAAGTGCATTTTCAAATGAAACACTAGGGTCTATTCAGCCAAAAAGAAACACTGTTGAATTTAATTGAATTGAAGAATACGAAAAAAAAAATAGAGAGAGAGAGAGAGAGAGGGAGAGAGAGAGAGAGAGAGAGCAATAACTCATCTTTAGGAAAAAATTGAAGCTTGGATGACCATTTGTGATGGTCTAAGGAGAAGTGTTAATCATGTTTGCACTATAGCCACTAATCTATTCATCACAATTAAGATTCTTTATAGTTGTTTATAAATTTAGGACTTAGAAGTTTTTTATGAAAAAAGAAAAAAACAATTAATTGTTTTGATAGTTTTTCATTTTTCACATAAAAGTGATATCAAATTTTTAAAAAATTTATTTTAATAATTGCCTTAAGGGTACCCAGGACCCTATATTATTATTATTCTATACATTGAACGGAAAAGTCAAGAAAAAATTCTAAAAATACAAAAACACGAAATTAAAAATTAAAAATTAAAAATTAAAAAAAAAATACATGATTGTGCATACAAATTATATTTATGTATGTATAATATATTTGTGGGGCTAGAACCAGTACCCCCGCTTGTAAGTCCACACAGCGAGTTAGATAGGGTCAGCCAAAAAAGGGGGGGGGGGGATCTAAGGGCGTCTAAGAACATAATCTGATAGACTTGGCTTTTGAAATCAATCAATCAATCTATCAATATCTATATACAAGAAGAGACCTCATGTGGAAAAGCATGAAGTTCTGTCAAGTGGCATATTGTGTGACATTTTTTTTATTTTGGTTTCCATCTTATCTAAATTTAGCATTTATGTCAAACTATTAAATAATGACAAATGCATTTATTTCAATGTTGAAAGTTCAAAAACGTGTATAAACACCCTTGAACGTTTAGACCCCCAAATTACAACTTAACCAATTCAAGCATTATGTCAAATAACTAGTGTGCGGAAACTTAACATAAGCTATAATATGGAATTGGTAAAAACTATCTAAGCCAAATTAAAACACAATCCATAGCAGATAATAAAAAGGCAAAGATAGAGAGGAAGGAATATGCAAACACAAAGACAACACGCGATGTGTTATCGAAGAGGAAACCGAAGCCCTCGACATAAAACCTCTCCGTCGCCCTCCAAGTGGTAAACAATCCACTAGAAAATATAGTTGGGATACATGGACAACAATAAACCCTCCAAGCCTAATCTACCCAGTGCACCTAAGCCCTCTAAGTTTCTTGCTCTAACGAGGTTGCGCCAAACCTTTTTCTTTTCTAGTTTCCCGGATTCCGCTACTAGACCGTAGCATCAACCAATGAAGATTGGTTCCTTCCTAACTGCTTCCCAGAAATACAAATAGCTCTCTCACAGTAATGAAAATGGTGAGAACCAGGTTTGGTATAATGCCTCTCAAGGATTTGACAATGGAGAGGAAGAGAGTTGAGGAATTTGAAGAGACTCTAATGTATAGATTATGGGTGAATTAATCTTGTTTTTCTTTAGGGTTTCTCTCTTAAAATTCTCTTTGGAAACTCTCTTACAATCGTGGGTAAAAGGGGTATTTATACTGGAATGGGAGAGGAATGTGAAATGTCAGGTTTTACAAAACAGGGGTGGCTTGCGGCTTAACCTCGCGGCTTGACTAAGTCGCGAGATTCAGTCGCGAGACAACCGTATGGCCAGTTGTCCTGTTTTGTCCTGTAGTGCTCCAACTAGTATGACTGTTCACCTTCTAGCATGCTTGGCACGTGTGCTGCGTTTGGTGGCTTGCAGCCGCGAGTCACCCCCGTGGCCAAGCCGCGAGTCTCTGTTTTCTTGCACACTTTTGAGCAAACTTCACTCTATCTCACTCACTACCATTACATGATTCCCACCTAAATACAAGGTTTCTAAGTGCTGTATTACAAGCAAATATGTCACGGAATAAAGCCAACACATGATTGATTAAATTCAACCTTACAATCTCCCCCTTTGGCTATTCCGTGACAAAACACCCTAAAATAGACTCTAGACTTAAACGCGAGTTTGGGAACAACGGCAAAACTCACTCACACCTAAATCTAGAAACTGTGAAACTCTTGAATCATATGACCATAAATCTCCTGAAACACAATAATACACCATGATCATTGTATGCAGAAAAGTATGAAATGCATATGAAACAGGCAATATGTGATCAAGCAAAGATGGAGTTAAGAAACAAACCATGGCTAGATCAACAAAACAATCACTACAAGGTAGTGACCATAATGGTCATTCACACTTGGAATGAACACTTGAACAAACAAGTTGACAGTTCAAAAACGTGTATAAACACCTTTGAACGTTTAGACCCCCAAATTACAACTTAACCAATTCAAGCAATATGTCAAACAACTAGTGTGCAGAAACTTAACATATGCTATAATATGAAATTGGTAAAAACTATCTAAGCCGAAACAAAACACAATCCACAGCAGATAATAAAAAGGCAAAGATAGAGAGGAAGGAAGATGCAAACACAAAGACAACACGCGATGTGTTATCGAAGAGGAAACTGAAGCCTTCGGCGTAAAACCTCTCCGCCGCCCTCTAAGCGGTAAACAATCCACTAGAAAATACAGTTGTGATACATGGACAGCAATAGACCCTCCAAGCCTAATCTACCCAGTGCATCTAAGCCCTCCAAACTTCTTGCTCCAACGAGGTTGCGCCGAACCTTTTTCTTTTCTAGCTTCTCGGATTCCGCTACTAGACCGTAGCATCAACCAATGAAGATTGGTTCCTTCCTAATTGCTTCCCAGAAATCCAAACAGCTGTCTCACAGTGATGATGATGGTGAGAACCAGGTTTGGTATAATGCCTCTCAAGGATTTGACAATGGAGAGGAAGAGAGTTGAGGAATTTGAAGAGACTCTAATGTATAGATTATGGGTGAATCAATCTTGTTTTTCTTTAGGGTTTCTCTCTCAAAATTCTTTCTAGAAGCTCTCTTACAATCGAGGGTAAAAGGGGTATTTATACTGGAGTGGGAGAGGAATGTGAAACGTCAGGTTTTACAAAATAGGGGTGGCTCGCGGCTTGACTAAGTCGCGAGATCCAGTCACGAGATAACCGTATGGCTAGTTGTCCTGTTTTGTCCTGTAGTGCTCTAGCTTGCATGACTGTTCACCTTCCAGCATGCTTGGCACGTGTGCTGTGTCTGGCGGCTTGAAGCCGCGAGTCACCCGTGAGACCCAGCCACGAGTCTCTGTTTTCTTGCACACTCTTGAGCAATCTTCACTCTATCTCACTCACTACCCTTACATCAAACCCACCTAAATACAGGGTTACTAAATGCTGAATTACAAGCAAATTTGGCACGGAATAAAGCTAATTAGATGGTTGAATAAATTCAACCTTACAATCTCCCCCTTTAGCTATTCCGTGACAAAACCCTAAAACAGACTCTAGACTTAACATGTGAGTTGGGAACAGTTGAACAAAACTCACTCACACCTAACTCTAGAAGCTGTGAAGCACTTGAATCATATGAACATAAGACTCTTGAAACACAACAATACACATTGATCATTGTTAAGCAGAAAATCGTGAAATGCATATGAGACAGGCAATATGTGATCATGCAAAGATGGAGTTAAGAAACAAACCATGGCTTGATCAACCAAGTGAACACCACAAGGTAGTGATCACAGTGCTCATTCACACTTGGAATGAACACAAGGACATACAAGTTAACAAGCACAAGGCAAGATACTTGTATGCTCAACACTCAACCAATGCATAATACACAAGGTATATGCATCTAGGAACAAGCTACACAAGGTATATGCATCTAGGAACAATCCTACAAGGGCACAAGAGTGATAGTACATAAATCAAAATGCAAGACATTTAGATTAAAGTACTAATTTCAACATAGCATAAAGGCTGCATTAAGCAAGGTACATACCATAAAGCCTACAAACTATGCATAAAACATTAACCCTAAAAGCTTAAAAAAGCACATGGGTATAAACACAAAACATCCTGAATAACATCATCAAAATATATTAAAATTTAAATCAAGAGTATAGGTTAAGAGTTAAAAACAACTATACACCAAAACCACAGTGTATCAAACCCATAAAAACACTAAAAATCCAACAAACATAAACCTAAACCTATAAGTTTAGAGGATAAGACTTAAAACAAAAGTATGACAAAAGTATGTGTGTACTCCCCCTATCACTATGCACACTTCCCTTTGAACTTTCTCCCCCTTACTGAATGCTCTCCCCCTTACTGAATGCTCTCCCCCTTTTTGTCACGAATAGCTAAAGGCTCTCGTCCAACTTTTGTTGAATAGCATCTAGCTGATTCTCCATAGTCTTGAGATGCATTTGGACATGGTTGTTTGTGGAGTAGAGAAGTGCCACAAGCTCATCAATGCGTTTCTGAATATGCTCAAGTAAACTACCCACTCTATCAGTATGAGGAGCAGTCTGTGCTTGTGGAATACTAGCTTGTGAAACTTCAGGAACAGCACGCGATGTAGATGTGGTATGTGTAGGTGTCTCTGATTCAGGGGCAGATGGAGTAACCGGAGAGATGTGAGCACTCCTTGGTGTTTTAGAGGAGTGACTTCTGCTAGCTTGAAGAGTGAACATGGAAATAGGACGCTGACGGGTCAACATTTTTCTATCTGCAGGAGGAATAATGCCTTCACGAAGAATAAGCTTCATGATGAGACTGCAAAATGGAATAATTCCTCGAGCTGCAATTCGACACGCGGTCTTCCTCAAGGTGTAGTAGATGTGAGCACATATATTAATGGGGGCTCCTGTAATAAGATCACAAAGGAATAGAGCTCTCCTAAGATTGATGAATGTAGTGTTAGACAGTGGGTAGGGATTGGTGAACATGATCAACTTTAGTGTGGTCAGCTCTGGTGCAAACTTTGCGGTACTGATGGATGTTCCTACACTGGATACTTCATGATCGGATCCTAGGATTTGTAGAATTTCTTCAACCTCTGGAGTTCGTTCATCATAAGGAGTTAGATCCACATTCTGAGGTCTGGTGATGCCGAGAAGATCTGCGATGGAGTCTGGAGAAATGCCAAACTTTGTTCCTCTGACCCAGAAGATGAGTTGAACTCCAAGATCAGTTGCATTGGAGAAGTATTCTTTGACCAACTCATCCATTGGATCATCAAAGTTCCCGAACAAGTTTGCCCAATCTCGTTTCTCAAAGATTCGAGGGATAAAAGTGGTCCCTAAGGTGTTAAACTCTACCACCCGTTCCACTATAGTAGTTGACTTGTCAAAAATGTTTGAGTAGACGTGTGAGGTAAGCGGAGTTCTGAACCTATCCTCATTGGGGTCTTGAGATGCCTGAGATGATAGTCGAGTCCTTTTAGCAACTGGTATTGCTGGATCGTTAGCAACAATGTCTTTAACCCTGGAAGATCGACGAGACATCTGCAAGAGAACGGGCCCACAGCAAAGAACCAAACAACAGTACCACACAAGATAAATGTCAACAAGATTCAGTGCTAATAAAAAATTTCAATACATAAATACAAACTGAAGATAGTGCAGACTCAACCAAACTTCCAACAATGTAAAGGAGTACAAAATGACAGGTGCAGCAAAATGGTGATAGTGCACAAAGGCATAGAGAGACAAAACAACTAACAAAACTGTCAATGAGACAGGTTACCATGACCATGAGATGCAAACAGATATAACATTCAAACATTAAGACCAGATATCATAAAACATTCCACAAGAGATATAAACATGGGAAAATATTTCAAAATGGAGTCACAAAGCATCCAAACTAGAGCACATGGTCGAGAGACACACATTATGTTATCATAAAAACTCAGTAACCCAAAACCGAAATCCAACATCAACACTCAAGCAAGTGAAATGAGCAAGTCAAATAAACACCAAACCCATTTAATAAAAAATTTTCAGACTCAACAACAGGCAAATAACTAAACAATGAAAAAGCACATTGTGATCACTCAACATGAAAATAGATGAGAACAATAGAAAACATAACAGGCCATACCCATCACACAAAGAGAGAAATGTTTCAAACACAATAACAATCCAAATGGTAATAGAAATATTCATAAAATAGGGAAAATGAGATTGAGAAAACAAAACCCATACCTTTTCTTGATAATTTGGATAAGAAATGAAGCACCAATGAGATTTGAAAATGGATTCACGGAGTGTTTGGGAAGGAGATAGTTTAGAGAGAAGATGAACAGTCACAAATGTTCGAGGGAAAATTGAAAAAGATTTAAAAATTGCTCCTATATCTACCAAACACGCGTTTTTTGCGACTTGATTAAGTCGCCACATAGTCGCCAGTTCAAGCCGCCAAAACACTCAAGGACAAAAATTTGAAAAATTTTTCTAAGTGTTTTTCGCGACTGGAAGGTCTACCCGCAAGTGAGTCGCGAGCTGAGCCGCGAAAATCTCTGAGTAACCCTCACGACTGGACCTTTCACTCACGAACAAGTCACCAAAAATGACCCGCGAAGACGCGACTGAGGCTCGCGACTTGACATACCCGCGATTGAGCTGCTAAAACAGGGCAAAACTGGATTTTTGAAATTTTCAGATTTTTCAAACAAAATACTTTCCAAAAACACCTAAAATACTCAAAAAATCTTTTTGTGCTTGAATTAACAAAGATTGAGCATGTGAAAACACATTTCATCAAGTACAATCATACAAATGAATATGATATTTATTGAACATAAACTTGTGTGTTGTGTGTGGATATCAATAATGAGATAGTCCTTAGTCTAATGTGAAGTTTCAATGATCAATTCAACCAAGACATACACAATTAGCACTAGATCATGTGACCCATCTCAATTATAGAAATATGTATATATGACCTCCCACAAAACTTAATAACATAACTTGAAGCTTTACATTTGACTCCACTTTTAATCATAACATTTGATCTTTTTGATCTTTTGAGGCGATCATCTCTCATTGTGAGAGTGATATTTGACATTTCACTTTAATGAACACGCCTTTGGCTTTTTAAATAAACATTTTCTTTAATATAAAGTCGCTTACCCTTTTTCCTAGTCGAATACTAGAATGTGCGACAGACTTTTGCAGCTCAATATCTCTTTTCATTTTGAGATTTACATTTGGTGAGCTCTTTTTAGCGAAACAAAAATAAAGAGTGGGAAGATATATAGACACAAGTCTATGCAAGTCTCAAGATCAACAAAACCATTCACTAATCATTCATGACAAGTTTGAAGATCTATTTACAACAATCACATAGATTTCAAGATTTCTCCCACAGAGATATGAGTGCAAAGAAACAAGCAATGCTCGAAAATGCACAAAGCCATTAGCACAAAGGTACAAGGCAAAACAAGTTTTGAGACAAAAGCTCAACAAAGTCAATCAAGCTTTTTGATTTTCTAATTTTTATGTGATTTTTGGATTTTTGACACTAAAAACAAAAAGATTGATAAAACAAAATAAAAAAATGCACAAGTAGACATGCAAACAACCAACAGCAAAAACAGCAAGCAAAACAAACAAACATTGTCACAAAGCATAGGAAGTATTAATGCATGGACATGTTGTAATGCTTATGCGTGAGTACCCTTTTTCACCCACACGTCACTTGCGTTTGGGGTGATTTCCTTATAGGATTGGGTACGGGAGTTAAGGCTTTCAAACCTTCGTGAGAAGCTTTTCAAGCAGTTGGTGAATGCTCTAATCATCTTCATTACGTTCACCATTCCGGGATCACCATTCTGATCTCTAGATTGATCACCTGCCCAATTTCTTCTATCATTTCTAGGTCCTCCTGACCTTTGAGGAGTTGCACTATTCTTTGCTCTCAGCTTTTGGCAATTTGGTCGAGTATGCCCTTGAAGTCCGCAATAATGACACACATAAGTTGCTCTAGGACCTCTTTGTGGTCGTGGGCGTGACTTGGCACGAGATTCAGACCTGCCCACAGATTGATTACGGGGATTCAGCATCCGTTGATTCACCACATTCTTCTTCTCCTCCATCTTGAGCTTCTCATCAGTAAGGTCAGCTACAACTGGATCTTTGGCCTTTACAAACTTCACTTCTTTAGTGACATTTCCAGATGAACTACTTCCTCCGGTATATCCCAATCCGGATTTGTCTGAAAAGCTCTTTTGAGATGAGATAACATCATCTAGCTTCTTGGTGGTGACCCTCTCTATTTTAGCATTTGCTTGCACAACCTCATTCTCAAGAAATCTCACTTTTGTGTAAGTTTCGGACAGCTCACCATTCAGTGTTTCTATCTCACATTTGGCCTCCCTATATCGGATTAGGAGACTTTTGTAGTCCTCCTCAGTCTTCTTCATTTTTCTCATAGCAGCCTTGGCCACCCTTGTGTACTCACCCGACTTCTCCAAGAGTGAGTTATAATTCTCTTGAAGATTTGTTGTGCTTTCATCTTCTTCAGCATCTGATTCTTCAACAATTCCTAGTGATTCATCATCACTATGTTCTCCAAGGTCTCGTACAAGCAGATTCAACTCATCTGAAGACTCAACATGAGCAATAGTCATAAAAGCCGAATAGTTCCCCTCTCCATCACAGCTCTCTTCAGATTCTGAGTCAGACGAATCTGAGTCACTCAAAGTCGTAGCATACACTTTACCTTTCGATTTCAAATAATTCGGACATTCCTTCTTAAAGTGTCCATGCCCGTTACATTCGAAGCAAGTGACACCTTGTGTGGGTTGGGATTCTTTTCCATCTTTCTTTTTGAATTCCCTTTTCTCCCTTCCAGAACTTTGGAATTTTCTTTTATCATCAAATTTGCCATTATTTTTGAATTTCAAGAACTTTCTGAAATTTTTGACAAGGTATGCAGCATCTTTGTCAATCATATCTTCTCCCGATGAGTCTTGATCTTCCACCTTCTCATTAATGGTCTTTAGAGCAAGAGATTTACTCTTCCATTGATTGGGCAGCGACATCTCATAAGTCTGCAGAGACCCAACCAGCTCCTGTACTTTGATGTTATCAAGGTCCTTGCTCTCTTCAATCGCTGTCACTTTAGCACGAAAACTTTCCGGCAATGATCGAAGGATCTTCCTTACAATTTTTGAATCCTCCGTTTTCTCCCCCAAGTTGAACTTACTGACAATCACCTCATTTAGCTTCCCATAGAAAGAGTCAAAAGACTCATCCTCACTCATTTTGATCTCCTCAAACCGAGTGGTCAGCATTTGCAACTTGGTGTCTTTCACTTTCTTCGTGCCTTCATAGGTGGTTTCCAAAATCTCCCATGCTTCTTTGGCAATGGTAATATGAGAAATCCTGTGAAATTCATCTGGAGACACACCACAGAAAATAGCATTGAGTGCTTTACTGTTAGCATTAGATGCAGCAAGTGTTGCCTTATCCCATGTGGATTTGGCTGCCTCAGGTCTGGTCCAACCAATCTCAACAGCATCCCAAACAGATTCATCAATAGAACACAGAAAAACTCTCATGCGAACCTTCCAAAAAGCATAATTACTACCATCAAAATATGGAGGTGCATTTAGGGATTGAGACCGATCCATCTCAAAAAGGAGTCAAGGATCACACAATGGTAATGAAACCAATAACAGTGTACCCACTCTGATACCAAATGACAGTTCAAAAACGTGTATAAACACCTTTGAACGTTTAGACCCTCAAATTACAACTTAACCAATTCAAGCAATATGTCAAATAACTAGTGTGCGGAAACTTAACATATGCTATAATATGAAATTGGTAAAAACTATCTAAGCCGAAACAAAACACAATCCACAGCAGATAATAAAAAGGCAAAGATAGAGAGGAAGGAAGATGCAAACACAAAGACAACACGCGATGTGTTATCGAAGAGGAAACCGAAGCTCTCGGTGTAAAATCTCTCCACCGCCCTCCAAGCGGTAAACAATCCACTAGAAAATACAGTTGTGATACATGGACAGCAATAGACCCTCCAAGCCTAATCTACCCAGTGCACCTAAGCACTTCAAGCTTTTTGCTCCAACGAGGTTGCGCCGAACCTTTTTCTTTTCTAGCTTCCCGGATTCCGCTACTAGACCGTAGCATCAACCAATGAAGATTGGTTCCTTCCTAACTGCTTCCCAGAAATCCAAACAGCTGTCTCACAGTGATGATGATGGTGAGAACCAGGTTTGGTATAATGCCTCTCAAGGATTTGACAATGGAGAGGAAGAGAGTTGAGGAATTTGAAGAGACTCTAATGTATAGATTGTGGGTGAATCAATCTTATTTTTCTTTAGGGTTTCTCTCTCAAAATTCTCTCTAGAAACTCTCTTACAATCGAGGGTAAAAGGGGTATTTATACTGGAGTGGGAAAGGAATGTGAAACGTCAGGTTTTACAAAACAGGGGTGGCTCGCGGCTTGACCTCGCGGCTTGACTAAGTCGCGAGATCCAGTCGCGAGATAACCGTATGGCCAGTTGTCCTGTTTTGTCCTGTAGTACTCTAGCTTGCATGACTGTTCACCTTCCAGCATGCTTGGCACGTGTGCTGTGTCTGGCGGCTTGAAGCCGCGAGTCACCCGCGAGTCTCTGTTTTCTTGCACACTCTTGAGCAATCTTCACTCTATCTCACTCACTACCCTTACATCAAACCCACCTAAATACATGGTTACTAAATGCTGAATTACAAGCAAATTTGGCACGGAATAAAGCCAATTAGATGGTTGAATAAATTCAACCTTACAAAAGTAAACAAGCTCAATGCAAGTCACTTGCATGTTCTACACTTAACCAATGCACAATACACTAAGTATATGCATCTAGGAACAATCCTACAAGGGCACAAGAGTGACAGTACTTAAAAGAAAATGCAAGACATTTAGATAGAAGTACTGATTTGAACAAAGCATAAAAGGCTGCATAAAGCATGGTACAAACCATAAAGCCTACAAATGATATCAAACCCTAAAAGCTTACAAAAGTAACATGGGTACAAAACACATTATATTGAATAAAAACTTAAATAATATAAACTAAAAGTGCTTAAAGTTTCTCCTCTTCAAAATGATGAGAAGCTGTGATGCACTAGGAACATATATACTTGTAACCTGAAACACTTGCATAAAACACATTAGACCCTCAAGGTAAAGCAAGTAATAAAAGGACAAGTATAATGTAACAAGTAAATCGTGATCAAGTAAACATGATGTGAAACATGTAAGCAACTTGATCATACACCAAAACAGTCATATAGAAATGACTATAATGATCACATAGCAAAGTAAATGATTATACGAACATGCATTCAAAGAAGCACAATAGCATAGGGATATATGCAAGTCCAAAGCACAAACATGATGCAATGAGAACAACAAAGCATAACTCAAAGCACCATAAAGCCAACAAGAAAACAAACAGAACAAAGTTTTCAAGTTAACACAATGTCTTCTCCCCCTTGGTATATGCATCTTTACAATGGAAAAATCTCTCCCCCTACAAATGTGCATGAGAAATAGAATTTCTCCTCCTAAGGATATGCATAAGAGTCATATAAAAATGACAAACCACTCCGATATACTCTCTAGAGTATACTCTCCCCCCTTTTTGTCAGGAATAGACAAAGGGCCAAGGAGAAACGAGGGCAAGAGATGAAGGAACGAGCAATGATAATGATGCATGAAGGGAGCGAGGTGAATGAGAAAATGAAGCTCAAACCTAAGACAAAATAGAATGCTACAGAGCATAAGGTAGACATGACATGCTAGGATAAAGAAGTAAGGTCTAGATCAATGCATGACAAGGATAGCAAGGGTGTGTGCAAGAGGTGGCTAAGTGCAATGCATGACCAATGTATGAAAAATGCACATGTGGGGCAAAGTGTGCAAAATACACAACCAACGAATCAAACATGTTCCTAATGAGGAAACATGAGAAACCCCAAAGTTTGGTACTTATCGGAGTCCAAACAGGCGAGAAAATGTTTAAGAGGCATTTTATCAAACACCTAGCATGCACACTATGAACAATAATGTGAAACAATGCATGAACATCATGAAATCCACCCTAAATACATGTTCTATCTGCCACAAGGGGCCAACATCCAATGCAAATCAGCAAAAGAAACCAAACCCATGAAGAAATTTGACAAAAATTAAGTTTTCCCAACCCCTATGATAAAAATCTCAACCAAGATCATAAAACTCTCCAAAACATAATCTAAGGATCAAAATTAACGAAAAGAGTTTATAAATACCTTAGAAATGTTAATGGAATGAAAAATTATTCAAATTGGTTGGGTTTTGATGTAAAAATATTGAAAGAGGGGTTTTAGAGAGGATGGGAGAGGTTTGAAACAAGTTTCCCACAAGAAGCCCTTTAAAAAGCTGTTTCAGGGTAATTCGCGATTGGGCGAGTCGCGAGGTTCAGTCGCGAAAATTTTCGCAAGTCGCGAGTTTCGGTCGCGAAAATTTTTGCGAGTTGCAAGTGAGTCGCGAGCAAGCCGCGAGTGAGTCGCCAAAAGCTTCTGGATGAACTCGTGACTGGCGAGTCGCCAGTTGAGCCGCGAAAAACTCTGACACCTGTTTTTCAATATAGAACATGTTTAAACAATGAAAAACAAAGTTAACCCTAAACATGAACACAAAGAGTGATAAAAATCACTTCCAAAAACATATAAAATAATCAAAAATCTTTTTGGATTGAATCATATATGATTGAGCACACACACATCAAATTTAGACAAGTACAATCTAACAAATGAATAAGACATTCATTGAATATTAGACATATGTGTTGTGTGTGTGTATCAAATGTGGAATAGTCCTTAGTCTAGAATGAAGTTTCAATGATCAATTCAATCAAGTCATACACAACTAGCACTAAGTCAAGTGGTCTATCTCAATTATAGAAATGAACATATATGACTTCCCACAAGAAAATGATTACATACAATAAAGCTTTTCATTTGGCTTCTTTACAATTCTTAACATTTGATCATTTTGAATCAAAACATCTCATTTTGAGATCGATGCTTGAAATTTGTGATATTTCAATTTGATGAACAAGCCTATGGCTTTTTGGGCATCATACAATTTCATATAAGTCGCTTTCCCTTTTTCCTAATCAAATACTAGTATATGCGACGGCTTTTACAGCTCATTATCTCTTTTCATTTTGAGATTTACATTTATTGAGCTCTTTAAGCAATAAAAATAAAAGAATGGGAAGAGATATAAACACAAGTCTACGCATGTATTAAAACCAACATGACTACGGACAAATCATTCATGACAAGCTTGAAAATTGATTTACAACAATCACACAAAGATGTCAAGATTTTTCCCACAAAGATATAAGTGCAAAAATAACAAGCTAAGCTCGTAAATGCACAAAGCCATTTGTACAAAGGGACAAGGCCAAACTCACATGTGATATGTGCTCAAACATATATGATCAAAATTTTTGAATTTTTCACTTTTTATGTGGTTTTGGATTTTTACTCACACAAAACAGAAACATAAAAGTAAGATAAAAAATGAAACAATGCATACAAATAAATGCAAGATGCACAAAATGCATGAAGATATGACATTTAATGCATGGAGGGTCCTACAAAAATCGAAAGAATTAGATCAAGGACCAAAAGAGCAAAAGCTCAACCATAGGAACCCTTCCTCATCCAAACAGAATGATTGTTTGGAATGAGTGTCTTAAGAGAAGTGAGACAAGGGTTGGAAGAATGAGAACCGGAGATGCACATAGCCAAGGAGTTAAGAGCATTAAACATTTTCTTTAACAACATGCTATTTTCACTCAAAACCGGTTTACTCTTTTTATCACAACTTCCAAAAAGCTCAAGTTTTTCTTTTCTTTTGATTCTTTTAAAAGCATGAAACTTAGAGCATTGAGGTCTTAGATGACCAAAGGCACCACAATGGTGACAGACAATGTGTTTAGGTCCACCAGGCTTTTTGGGAAGAGATCTAGCAACATGGTTTTGTTCCCTCTTCAACTTATGACATTGAGGTCTTATATGACCAATCACACCGCAATGGTGGCAAGTTGGAACAAACTTAGATCCATTCAAAACCTTAGGTTGAGACCTAAACAAAGGCTTTGACTTAACAGCCTTTCTCTCCACCTTTTGATTTCTTTTATGTGGAGGAATGTACATCGATTTGTCCTTTAAGGTAGAACACACACTAGGCACAAAATTGGGTACCACAACATGATTGCAACAAATATTTTCATCCTTTTAAACAATAGGTTCAGCAATCAAACACTTGGCATGCATCTTAAGAGATTCATTTTCACATTTAAGATCATCAACAAGTTTGTTAGACAAAACGAGTTTAGCATCCAAGTCTATATTCAAACGTTCAAACTCTTTCAGCTTTTCAAGAGAAATTTCAGCAAGTTTTTTATATTTCTCAACCAATTTGTTGGATTCATTGAGCTTAGCAATCAAATCATCATTTTCATAAAATAACTTGCTCAAATTCTTTTGAAACTTCTTAGCATTTTTCTTCAAGAGTTTGTCAACAACACCCATAGATTCAAATAACATGTCATCACACTTATGAGGATTAACACTCATAGAGGCATTTTAACAAACATGTGGCATGTTACATTTATCACCAACCAAATCATGCAAAGAGTCATACAAAGCACAATCCATGGCAAAAAAACACAAGGGGTCAAGGATCACACTTAGGTATTTAAAGTACAACAAGTGTACCCGCTCTGATACCAAATAAAAGTTCAAAAACGTGTATAAACACCCTTGAATGTTTAGACCCCCAAATTACAACTTAACCAATTCAAGCATTATCTCAAACAACTAGTGTGCGGAAACTTAACATAAGCTATAATACGGAATTGGTAAAAACTATCTAAGCCAAATTAAAACACAATCTACAGCAGATAATAAAAAGGCAAAGATAGAGAGGAAGGAAGATGCAAACACAAAGACAACACGCGAAGTGTTATCGAAGAGGAAACCGAAGCCCTCAGCGTAAAACCTCTCCGCCGCCCTTCAAGCGATAAACAATCCACTAGAAAATATAGTTGGGATACATGGACAGCAATAGACCCTCCAAGCCTAATCTACCCAGTGCACCTAAGCCCTCCAAGCTTCTTGCTTCAACGAGGTTGCGCCGAACCTTTTTCTTTTCTAGCTTCCCGGATTCCGCTACTAGACCGTAGCATCAACCAATGAAGATTGGTTCCTTCCTAACTGCTTCCCAGAAATCCAAACAGCTCTCTCACAATAATGAAAATGGTGAGAACCAGGTTTGGTATAATGCCTCTCAAGGATTTGATAATGGAGAGGAAGAGAGTTGAGGAATTTGAAGAGACTCTAATGTATAGATTGTGGGTGAATCAATCTTGTTTTTCTCTAGGGTTTCTCTCTCAAAATTCTCTCTGGAAGCTCTCTTACAATCGTGGGTAAAAGGGGTATTTATACTGGAGTGGGAGAGGAATGTGAAACGTCAGGTTTTACAAAACAGGAGTGGCTCGCAGCTTGACCTCGCGGTTTGACTAAGTCGCGAGATAACCGTATGGCCAGTTGTCTTGTTTTGTCTTGTAGTGCTCCAACTAGCATGACTGTTCACCTTCTAGCATGCTTGGCACGTGTGCTGCGTTTGGCGGCTTGCAGCCGCGAGTCACCCGCGAGGCCAAGCCGCGAGTCTCTATTTTCTTGCACACTCTTGAGCAAACTTCACTCTATCTCACTCACTACCTTTACATGATTCCCACCTAAATACAAGGTTTCTAAGTGCTGTATTACAAGTAAATATGTCACGGAATAAAGCCAACACATGGTTGATTAAATTCAACCTTACAAATGTATTAATAAAATTCAAAGAATTAGTATACATTTATAACTTTACATGCTTTGAATTGATAGGATGGATCTAAAAAGTCATGAGAAAAGTAAAAAAAAAAAAAAAAAAAACTTTTCAATTTTCTATATAAGACTAACTTCAATATAGAATTGCAAGAGTCGGATTCAATGAATTGGATAAATACTATTTGTCTCCACATTTGTCCAATATAAATCCTCATTTCCATTGGACTTAAAAATTAAACTTCCATAATATTCTCACAATATCTTTGTTTTTCCTTCTATGAGGTATGTTAATTTTCAAAATATTACATTCGTCTTAAATATTTTGTTTAGATTTTATGTACACGTTTTTATTTATGTAGCATTGTAATTTATTTAGTCTTGTTTTTTCATATTATGTGCCAATTTATTTTTTTGGTTTTCTGTATGATGAGTATACTTGATAAGGATCTATTTTTGGCTACTTTTAGTTCAATTAAAATTTGGAGGTTAAATTGTGATATTATTGTATCACTATGACATTATTTTTTCTGTTGTTGTATCATGAAATTCTAGAAGTTTTAATAACTAATTGATATATAAAATATAAATAATACAAGAAAGACACCTAGGATCCAACAAGTTTATAGGTGACATTATGAACTATGATTTGGTAACGTTTCTTGGTTGCATAAATTAGAAGAATTTTCCTCCTAATGTATTTAGTTTGAATTTAGTTTTAGTAAAAAACCTCATAAATTAAGTGTGACTAACAATAATAGCATTCATGAAATCAATAGATCATAAATAATTTCTTACAAATTTATCAAAATGCACTGCACATTGCGCGGAATATCGGCTAGTTGATAATGTGCACGGAATATCAGCTAGTTGATTACAAAAACACAGAGAGGAGGGAGTTGACAAACCTTTTGATCAATCACTTGGTGGGGTTGAACGCGCGATACTTCTTTTGCTCTCTTTATAAAAATGCTGTCTTCGGTTTAAATTAGTCAAGGAATTCCATAATTTATAGCAGCCAAGTATTTTAATCAAATTAGTATTGTAGTAGTGTGTTGACTCCCACTCCAAATCAGTCTACTATTTTATCCAAATCAGTATCTTATGTTAATCAAATTAGTATTTTTGTACATTGTTCACTTTCACTCCAAAGCAGTATTCTATTTTATCCAAATCAGTATTCTATTTTATTCAAATTAGTATTCTATTAAATTGCTGATTTCGACCCCCAAATCAATATTGTAGCGTATTTTAACTATCATGCTTAACCAGTTAAGTTAAGTTACAACATATAACTTCTAAGAATTGTATTTGTATCTACAATTTTTTTTTTTTTTTTTTAATGAGTTGTATCTACAACTTTTTACATTCTTTTAGAACATGAAAATTTGACTTAAAAAAAGTTTCTGTTGTATGAGAATATGATAACTCTTATCTCCATTAAAAAATAATAAATAAAATAAATAAATAAATAAATAACGTATTCAAATTTGCACTGACCATTGTTTTGAGTATGGCCCCACCAATCATCTTCCTTATCCTCCTCAAAATAGAAGGACAACCACAAAACACAAAGTCCTTTCCTTTCGAGGGAATGGGCAGACTAACATTGTTCAGCTTTTCTATGTAGTAAGTTAGGCAACGTTTGAAAGAATAAAGGAAAATAGCATCTCGAGTTTTAGAAAATCGAGATCCACTTTAAAACTTGACCATAAAACACTTGCTTTCCATTATTTTCTATTGGGTGAGGTGGACAAAATTGCCACCTGGATCTCGAGTATTTAAGACTCGAGATCCTTGTATTTTTAACCAAATTTATTTTGTGCACATGAAGTCAGTTATATTTATTTTATGGATCTCAAGTCTTAAAGTCTTGAGATCCACAAAATAAAAATAGACAACTTCACGTGCACAAAATAAATTTGGTTAAAAATACAAGGATCTCGAGTCTTAAAGACTTGAGATCCTCAAAATAAGATCAACAAAATAAAGATACAGGACTTCACGTGCACAAAATAAATTTGGTTAAAAATACAAGTAACTCGAGTCTTATACACTCGAGTTCCACTGGGGAAAATTATAAAAACATAACACTCTTAACACTTAGCCCGTATAACACAAGTGCTAACGCTCTACATAGCCTTCTCACCCAAAAACAAAGCATCCTCACTAAGTCTCTCAGCCTCACTAACTCTTACCCTCACTAACTCTCACTCACCCATAACTCCTACACCACATTGCCTCTCACTCTCACTCTCACTCATCACACTGTCTCTCTCACTGTTCTTCCCTCTCAACAAATTGATATCTCAGTAAGGGTTTGCATAATTTGATTGTCATTGTAGTTGGGTATTAGTTGTCTATGGGTGTGGGTTAAAGAGTTTGACTAATTATTTTGTACATAGTTGACATAACTTAGTTAATTTATGTGAGTTATAGAAGTATGTTTTGTTAGTGTTAATTTTTTGAGCATTTATTTGCCCATTTTGTTATGAAAATTTTATTCATCATTTCTAGGCTTTTATTTTTATCATGATCTTACAAGTTTTTTTGACTTTATTCATCATTATTTTGGGTATGAAATGGGTAGTGATTGAATGGAATGAATGGGTATCATAATCATACTCCTGAAAGTAATTCTTAAAATGTAGTGACCTACAATACATGACTGTATAAGGAATTGATCATTATTAAAATAAAAAAAAAGTATAAGAATTGGTCATTTTGGAAACAATTTGGAATTTGGTAATGACATTTAAGCCTTAAGGATATGGAATACTTTGGTCTTGTTAATTTATATGGTTTGTTAATGCTACATCATCTTCATAAAGTCTCCTCTCGTTCTATCTATTCTCTAAATATATATATTTTCCTTACCTTTTATTTTTCAGGGTTGCTCCACTGGATATGTTTCAAATTTGCTTCTGAAGCCAAACTTAGGACCATGGGTACCACAAGTTACATAATGGCTATAAAACTAGTAATTACCTATGAAAATTCTGGCTTGAATATGTTCAGCCTTAAGATCGCATTACTTTTTTTCCCCCACTTTACGACTATGTGATTTAACTAACTAACATAGTAACTTGACTTGAACAAGTTCACAATGCCTGAAATTGATATAATCTTATACCACGGTGGTCCGCTTAAGAATGTCAATGCGAACAAGGGATTGCCATTTGAAGGGCCGGGTATAAAGACCTATTATATCCAAATTGATCGTAGGTAGAAGACCCTTGACGAATTGAAGAAGATTGTCATGGAAGAGTTGTGTGAGAATCTTGCTATACACAACATACAAATTACTTATCGTATACCAAACGAAATCTTGAAACACCGAATTAATTACAAGTATATGGTGACAGAAACAAACAAACATGTAAAGATCATGTTTGACAAGTTGGAGAGAATAGCTGAAGTAACTAACATTGAGTTGTACATATAGTTGGAGCCACGTGCAGTTTGGGAAGAGGATATCCAACAAACAACCACAAGCTTACAGGTTACGGTTCCGGATGCTCAATATGAGTATTCTACACATGTAGAGAATGATGATGTTCATGCCGATGGTGATGTTCATGCTGCTAATGATGATAATGATGATGACGACGACAACTATGTTGATGAGACTACTGCCATTAACAATGATGATGGCGACTATGTTGATGAGAATATTACCATTAGCAGTGAAGATTTTGTGGATAGAGATGAGTATGAAGACACGATTGGTAGAGACATTGGGGACTTTGAGAAGGACATTGATGATGATGAGACATTGGATGGTAGTGAACCTTATGCAGACAATGTTATTAGTGTCCAAAATATTACGAATACAATCCCTGCCTACGCACCTCTTGCATTGTCATTTTTTGCAAATACTTGGGAAAATATGGTTGATCTTTCACATATTGATATGCCATTTGTGTCTCCTTGGAGAAAGGGGATGAATTTGTGCAAAGGATTAACTTTTGCCAATAAAGAGGAGGTGAAGCGCATATTAACAATTAGTTCCCTCAAGGAAAACAAACATTTTACCGTTATTAGGTCGACGATGAA
Source organism: Quercus lobata (assembly GCF_001633185.2). NCBI lineage: Eukaryota > Viridiplantae > Streptophyta > Magnoliopsida > Fagales > Fagaceae > Quercus > Quercus lobata. The sequence goes on along the minus strand of NC_044910.1, from coordinate 47,628,637 downwards.
AAAACTTTGTGCGAAATGCGTGCATGAGTCATGCAAGTGGTATGTCTGCGCAGTTATGAAGCCCGATCTCCATTGACTATGGATGGTTACCATGTATGTGGGTCCTCACACGTGTATACCAACTGGGGTGCGAAATGATGGTAGAATGATGAGTTGTAATTTTATTGCATTAGACATCCATAAAAAATTATGTGAGGATCATACTACCCCAGTTAAGCATCTCAAATCTATGATAGAGACGAAATATAATGGCCAGAAGCACAGGAGTCAGGAAGAAAATATAAAGTAATGGCTACTTCCTTGCTGTAAATAAAGCTCAGACAAATTCGCATAAAAATTGTTAAATAAAGTAAAGAATTAGTGATCATCACATAACTTGGTTAGTAATTTTCTAGGGTAAATATGAAGTGTATTTGAAAGCTTAGTTCCATACACCAATGCATTCATTAACAGAATGGTCCAACAACTAGAGTTTCACCACTTGCATCGCTGCTGACAGCATAACCATGACACTACTCATGTGACAAATACAAATTTCCCGTAGCTTGGAACACTTCTGAAACATTTCGCCTTTACACACATTAATTATCAACGAAGCCAAAGTCTTTGACCAAAACCTCCTGCTCTTTCAAAACTCACGACAGAGAAGCTAACCGAACCTAAATAATGCTACTTCCAAATTCAGACTATCTTTGACATTCAGGGAAAATTGTTTAGAATTTTCATGAAATGTATTTTTCCTGCTGCGCTTGAAGAAGTCTTGCTGAAGACTTTGCATCCATAGAGAGAGCTTTCACTTCCTCAATATCCGCCTATAAATCATATAAATTGAAACAAAATTACTAATGTAGTTGATGGAAGAAGAATTCTGCAATATTTTAAATCATCTTCAATCACATTGATTACAGATTAATCCAAATCATATTATTACCTTGCAGATATTGTCACGGCCATTCATTTTTGCCATAATACTGGAGGGCGATAACAGCTGAACTGCATGCCTGAAAAGATGACAGAAGCGTCACTAAATATATTTTGAGGGATGGGACTCAGAAACAGCAAATCTAAAGATTAAGCCAAACCTTGAGGATGCTTGTAGACCAATGTCACCCAGGTAAGCCAAACTTTCGTCATCTATTACTAGGTCCTCCACATTTGCACGGAGAGCCAAAATCTGACAGTAACAAAGACCACAAATATCAGTATGTGGACAATGGTAATATGGTTAGGATTTGAAGAGAAATTGTAGGCAGTGAGAGAACACAAAATTTGGGTTGAACCTTTATCATGTCAGCAACATCATAAGTTTGTGTTCGGATAATAACCAACCGGTCCAACAAGTCGACAGGTATGCCATGAGGACGGTTCATATCAGTCCCTCTGCATGAAAACAGATTCATATTCAGAAATTTTTATAAGATTCATGTTCAGAATTTAAAACATCAAAGTAACTTAAGTCAAGGTTCCTAGACAACTATGAGGTAAGGCCCAGATGACAAAAACATTATTGTTTGTAGACCACTAAAAACACAAAAGATCAAAGTAATTAAAGCATCACATACAAGAATTAATATATATATATATATATATATATATATATATAAAAGCAACCGCTGTCACACATGCCACCAACCTCCACCACTTGCACAAAATCAATTTAACCACCATTTTCATCGAAGTAGGTAAACCCCCACCACCGAGCCCATCTACAATAGAACTTGTCCACTTAGCCCAACACACAATTGCTCAATAAGATTGCTAAAAAAACCCAATAATATTTTTGATAAGTAAATTAGAATTCTATTTAATGAGACTACTTCATGCACATGGAAAAGTACACAAAGGAGTCTAAAGAATTACAAGATGTTATGTACATAAGTATAATGATTCTAAAAACTTAAGAATGGAGTTACAATTAGTAAAACCCCTTGCACGATACCAATCAAACCAATAAAATAAACTAAAAAAAACAATTCTATCAAATGTGTCCTTGAAATTCCCAAATACTCAAGGTTACACTCCTACGATAGAGTCCACATCAAACATAATAGAGTCAGATTACAAATATGTGAAAAACGCTCACCTATTCAATTCCACCATCCAAACAAAATCCACAGCTTGAATGCAACATTACAGTGTAACAAAAGATGCTCCACAATCTCCCCACTATGGTGCTTACAACACCACCCTAATAGCATGAATACTCTCTTAATGAGATTATCGCAAGGATCCTCCCCTATGCTACCGTCCAAAAAAAGAAGGAAATTTTCCTGGGGCCTTGACACATGAAATACTTTTCCCAGGAAAACTCTTAGAACAGGGACCCCTTAAGGCATCACAAACAGAACGCACATCAAAATCTACATTCCCTTTCAATTGCCAAATCAATCTATCTCTACTCTCTCGATGAGGGATATTGGAATAAAGGAGATTCAAGAAGGAGGTTACTGCCTCTATCTCCCAATCAATAGTCACGCTCAAATATGACACCCCTATGTTCCCTTCTGTCTCCCCGGCAAGGAGCCAATAAAGGCATCTCTAACTAATGAACAATCATATAAATCCGGAAAAATCATCCTCAATTGTTGGTCACCAAACCACTTGTAATGTCAAAACCAAACACAGCTACCCTCCCCTATATCAAAGCAGGTATATATACTGTAGAAACCCTTCCCACCCATGCTTATGCTTTTCCATAAGCCACAACCATGAGTTCCTCGAACAGACTTTGTGCACCAACCTCCCCACTCCTCTCCATATTCCATGGCTACCACATCTCCATAGAAGCATTTCCTTCAACCTAAAATGCCATAACCATTTACCAAAATGTTCTCGTTAAAGGTCACTTACGTTTTTTCAACTAATCCACCATTAGCAATTGAGGTGCAAACCATATCCTACCCCACCAAATGCAGCTTTAAGATCACCGATCAATCCAAATATTTGACATTTTACTACATTAAGAAATGTGGAACCACCATGGCATCATCCCAGGAAAAGGCCTAGTTAATCATGGACAGACTACAGAAGCCATGAAGACCATATTTTTTTTTAACTTTGTGTTTACATTAGCAGATCAAATGAAATGAATAAACAATATAAAAGCTCTACATATCAGATTGACAAAGTTCCTAGGTATGGATCCTCTAGCAGTGGGCAGCATGGTTTAAAATATTTCACAAACCCATGTCCCACAAAACACATACAATACCTAGTTGTTAAACTCTTTGTTACTTTGGCATTAGCACAGCTTCACTTTCTTATCCCCTGACCACCTTGCAAGCCAAAGAAAACATCTCCAAGTTGCTCCAGTTATAAGCCAAAAAGGAAAAATAGTGCTCAAAAGAAGTTTGTGATGCACTCATTTGTACGGCTTAAGAATCAAGGCTGATGCCTTAACAATGCAATACAGATGGCAAATTTATTGGTTAAGGCCTGAATGATGATAAGACCGACCATAATAATAACACATTAAGAGAAGTATATCATGCATATCTATTAATCAATTACAAAAGCATTCAATTTCCACTTTAAGATTTATGACTTGTCAACTGGCAACAGTGACCTTCATATGTAACAAGTTGCTTATCAAGGTTAAAAAGATGGTCAAGGAAGAAGCACTCCAAAATTTTTAAGGTGCACAAGAATTTCATACCTCACATTGCAAAACCCTCTGTTTGTGGCAAAGATTACTATTGGAGACAGTGAGCTCTCTAAAACACGATTCAAGTATAAAAAGCATTCCATATCCAGCATATGTACCTGCAAAAAATGATAGATACACAAATAAATAAATAATAAAGAGCAACCATGAAACATTTAAAACATGGACAGACATAATAGAGAAAAGAACCTCATCAATGAATAGAACTCCAGGGACAAGTTCTGCTACACCTTCATCAATGTACCGGTTAACAACCTGTCATGAAAAAATTTTAAAAAAAAGTTACCTCTAAAGCTAGACAAAAACATAAATTTGGGAACAAATATACACCATCTCATCTTTAATGCATCATAGTGGGATAAAGACAAAGTATAGAATGATTTTTTTTTATGTATTATTGGTGAAAAGAAGAATGGACTGTGTCAATGTCTTGGAATTTTCAACTTAATCAGAGAACTGTTAAGAAAAATAATAACAACTTAAGAAAAGGATTTCCCAAAATAATTGCAGAAATTTTTAAGAAACTTCGTATGACTTGCTGACCATGACCAGATCAGGTAGTGTTACATCCTGTTAGAGATTGGATAAGCAAACAGAAAACTGAACATCAAAATAGGAAGCCCATTACATCGCAAAAAAGATCAGTTTATGAGTCTTCTGATTAGTATAAACTTCCAGTACCAATAGTCAACATCAACATAATCTAAGAAAACAAAAAGAAAATTCTATCAGAAGCACAACAATATATATATATGAACCAAAAGCAATGCTTACATACATTAAGCTCAGTCTCACTCTTTCTCTCTCTCCTAGTTCTCTTCTCTTTCCCTTTTTTTCTTTGGCTGAGCAAAATATGATTGTATGAACCACCCAACTCCGCCCCCCACTTTACCACTTAGAACAGGCCTAATGGTTACAAATCCTATAAGAAGCTCAACAACTTACTAAGCCAGCAAGAGTCACAAGCTGATAAGTTCAACCAATTTAAGAGGCATTAAATTCTAGCTATATCATCCTTGGGTCGGCTGCAGTCATAAGAGAAATTCAAGCAACTTCAAGAGTCAGTTACGTCTCGTCAGATAATTTCTGTAACGCATTTCCCTCATAGGTCAAACAAATATGCAGCTTAAATTCTTTATATTTTGATGGCATATGCTTCACACAATGTCGATATGGCATTTATGAAAGAAATGCTGCAATTACTAACTACACTAACAGTCAAAAAATTGAAATGCGCAACTATCTGGAATCCTGATCTCATATGGAACACACATAGTCAGGAAATGTCCAACACTATTATTATAAATCAGTATGTCACTTATGAATTTAAGAATATGCAACATACACAAAAAAACTAGTAGCTAAATGAAAACAGACCTGAACTATCTCCTTCTTTTTGTGAACCTCTCCTTTAGGAAGTGGAACATACTCTTCTACTTCAAGGTCAAATTCTGTAGCGAAAGCGTCACTTCTGCCCACCCTCTTTACTGCTCCACTATTTGCTTCAATATATATAACATCACAAACAGCCACCTGCAACATTGTATCAGGTAAACCAAAAAAGGATCAAACTATAATCAATTTTTTAATTAGATGCTCCTTTTGAGCACACCAAACCCCAGGTTAAAAGTTTTAAAATAAATAAATAAAAACAGCAGGAAAATGAAGAACAGGAATCAAAGTGACATGACATCAGATTGAGTTGCCTGTCCTACGTTTAAAAGAAAATTAAAATTAAAAATAAAATAGAAATCTATATATTACTAAAAGTTGAAGCGTGGCATTTAATGTAGCTATGCTCACATTGAGCCACGTCAGCATCCATGTCATTCTCATCCTATTTCCTAAATTTATCCTACAATTTTAAAATAGATTTTTTCAATTTTAAAATACTAATAAAACTAAAATTATTTCCAACCCATCTCCACCATAAAGCTCATTTCTTTTAAATTTAATTCCACCAGCCCACTTCTTCTAAATTTAATTATAACTTAAAAGCTCAAACCCAAGCCTTCCAAATTGAAAACCCTTAGAAACCCACAGTTACTACCTCTTGATATTCTCACGTGTTGGTTCCCCTTCCCACCTTCTAACGGCAGAATCCTCATGCTCCTTTGGTTTCTCATGTGTTCCTTCCCCTTCCCCACCTTCTAACGGCAGCCTCTCTATTTTCCTTACTCCTTTCCTCACAGTATATAAATACTGACAAAAGTTGAATGCTTCAGTTCAGGTATTTCTAAATCCCAATCTATTTTCTGCTCTATTCATTTTGCTTGATTGCTTGATGTTTTTTATTCCCTTCTTAAATTTTGTTACTGCCTACTGCCTCTTGAGTGTTGTGATATGACTCAAATTAGTTCGTGTAGTCTGTGCAAAATAAGGCAATATTGTTGCAGCTGAAACAATTTTCTGTGTATTTATTACAATGCCAAATATTGTAGCAGATCTCCTCTGTGTATGAATCTGATCTCAATGTTGATTGGAGTTTATTTTTTGCTGGCTGTGTTATGGGATGTAGCAATTCTTATATTTCAGTTTGGGAAGTTTTTTAATTTGAAGTTTTCTTGATGTTAAATACCATCTTAGATCTATGAATGCTTTAGTTTTGTTAAAAAAAAAAAGAAGGTTACTTGGTGATAAGTTAATTAAGAGTTGCAGTTCTCAGGTGGTATAATAAAACCTACTGCAATTGAATCAGTAAGCCAATCAACTCTCAGTATTAAGGTATTCACTGCACACCCATACAAGAATTTGGTAGTTTTTAGCTAAGATAGAGAAAGAGAATACCCATTAGAAAAAGAAACGCCACATCCCCCAAAAAGTTATGAAACCTTGTACTGTGAAAGATAATAAAACAAAATATTTTTAAATAGAACAAAAGTCAGATATTAAGATATTCACAAACTTTCCTATTTCAGAATTCAGATTAAGAAGACTATCGCCCCAAAATAAATTTTAAGAACTCTTATGGCTATGACTCTTGTGACTCATTTTAACCTTGAAGTTTCTTAAGCCCAAAAAAGTAGAAACTAAATGAGATGAGAGGAGCTAATTGCTGAACAGTCAAAACTTATTGTATACCTTGATGAATATAGAAGTAACCACTGATAAAGGAAGATATGTTAGCCTATATATAAAGAACAATTAATTGATTATTAATATCAAACATATTTCAGTTCTTTAATCACCTCTGCCAAATCCACCTCCTCCCTCTCCCCCCACCGCCCCCCCCCCCCCCCCCCAACAAAAAAAAAAGAGAGAACCTCAATAACAAAGATGTCCATGTATCTGCAATAGGCAGTAACATATAATTAACAGTAACCCTTAAGACCATCAAAAGACTTCCTATATTTTGTGATCATAACTTAAACTACCTTTCACTTTAACCCACTTGAAAAGGACAACACTATTTTGCTGCAATCCAATGCCCATGTTTGTGTTCACTGTTATATATCACATATCCGTTCATTGAAGGTCACTATGTTGAATACATCATAGCCATGTTAAAGTATTGACTTCATGTTTGAGTCATGTGACAAACATCTAGCATTTACCATGTCATACACTTATTTTATTCCTGAAAGCTAAAGTTCTTGATAATGTTCATACAATATTACACTGCATTGAATTCTAAAACATTACCTGAAAATAATTATTATATAATCAGACTTAGATAGCAAAAATAAAATTCTAACAATATAAAAATGTTGAAGTCTAACTACATGATTATTATATAATCATTAGCAAAAATAGCAACATGTCACAATACATATATCTTAACAAACTGTATCAAAAATCTGATCTCAATGTTGATTGGAGTTTATTTTTTGTTGGCTATGTTATGGGGTGTAGCAATTCTTATATTTCAGTTTGGGAAGTTTTTAATTTGAAGTTTTCTTGATGTTAAATACCATCTTGGATCTATGAATGCTTTAGTTTTGTTAAAAAAAAAAAAAAAAAAAGGTTACTTGCTAATAATTTGATTAAGAGCTGTAGTGTGTAGAAGGATTCACATTTCTAAGATATTTCTAAAGGCATTATTTTTTTTAACTATTTGCTTTGTCTTTGCCCATTAAACAATAAACTAGATCAAGAGTTGCACTTATCAAGTTTTATATATATATATATATATATATAAAGGATCAAGAGCTGCATATTGAGAAATTGATTCTTTCTATCTTTGATCTTAAAAAAAAAAAAAAGAATCAGATTCAATTCCAGTTGCATTAACAAATTCTATTATTTTATATGGATTGTAAATAATATAAAATGTGTTTTTTAATGAATGTTTTATGAATTATTATTTGTATTAGTTTAAAATATTATTGATTGATGATTGTGAAAAGGGGTTTTTGTTTTTGCTCTGTTTTATGCTTTATTAATGGGTATCATGACAACAATCTTTTTGACTCTGTTATAGAAACTGACAAAAAAATTTAGCTTGAGAAGTGCATATTTTTTTAATATAGCAAAATTACAAATTTGATATCTAACTTCTGAATGTCGTAATACATTTCTCAATGTGTTTTATTGATAAGCTTATATTAGTGGTACTTCAAATGATGTAAGAACAACAAAGGAATAAGATACAAAAGTACTTTAAAGTTGTCTTTCAATTTATTGGAAATTGATATTTTAGCATTTATTGGATATTTGAGGATGTAAAGGATTGAAATCCTAATTTTAATATTTAAGTTTGGTTTATATTTTCCATTTCGTAATTTAATGTTTCATATCAAGGATAGGAATCCTAATGTGAAATCAAAAATGAGAAAACAAAGAATTGTTTAAATCTTCGTTCACAATAGCTTTCCTGTGCATCGCACGGGTTAGCGACTAGTTAGCCCCAAAAACAAACAACCTGGCATACTCAAGCACATGTTGCAACACTAGTAATACTGAATTTTTTATTAGGAAAAAAAGGGACGTAAAGTATACAGAAGATGTGTACAAAGGTTCACCTAAAGACCACTTTTAAGATTCATCTTCTCTAGAAAATCTATTTATAAAACCAAAAAATGAGGATGCAGCCAAAAGCAAGCAAGCAAACATTCACCCATACTGCTTTCATTTTGTTCTCTACAAATCACCCATGTTATATGTAGAGTAGCATTCCATATTGATCCGTTACTTTGCCCTCCAAACATAAGGAACAAATCATTAACCTTTGAAGGTATCACCCACTCAAAATAAAGAAAAGGTAAAAGACCACAAATCTCTAGCAACAAAACAATAAAGCCTTAGATATTCAACTAATTTGCCACTAGCTAAATACAACACCAATCCACAAGGATCGTATTCCTTTTGATGGAAGAACATTTTGCAAGGTGGCAATAATAAATGAACATAGTCATTGAAAATTTTGCATACAACAGCCTCACACACACTCCATGGATAAGAAGGATGAGTAAATTTAAAATACTTCACAAAGAGATTATACAAAGTAAATGAATATATCAAAAAAGCAAATATATTTCTATCATTGTAAAAATAACAGCAAATAAATAAAAGGAGCCTACCTTCTCCTTGATCAAGGCATCATAAATGGTTGGGTCCAACTCCACTTGCTTGGTTCCTTTCACAGTTTTTAATCCAATGATCACATGTCTAATACTTTTACCATAGCCACCTGTCACACTCTCAGCTTCTTCCGGGGAAAGTTCAGTAACCTATGACAAGAACAGCAACATATCAAGAAATTATGAAGTAAAGATAAAAATAACACAAAGAGATTATGGTCACATCAGACTAATATGAAAGAAGCATTAGTAACTTGCCTCTCCTTCATAGATAGAAAAAGGTGTAAACAAGCCTGAAGATTGAAATGCATGTTTTAATGTAACTCAATAACCCTATAAAGACAATGACAGAAAAATGCAAGGGAAAAGAAAGAACAGAAAGAAACTCTGACATTGTATGTTCAAGTACAGAGTAGGAGGGGGGGGGGGGGGGGGGGGAATGCTACTCACATATAGTGCTTCAAAGAGAATGGGATCAATTTGACCAGCCAAGATGGTAGGTGCTACGGCACAATATCTGAAAAGCCACCATATTAAGGAAGAGGTTGACCATATTTTTGGTATTCCAGAATGCAAATTCAAGACAAATCCAAAATACTATACTGAAAGCAAGAAGGATACATTAATGCCCTGATCCATGTTGAGGCACCCAAAGGTTGAGAATAATAGTAGATTATGGCAACTAAAATTATGGCTGCAACAGACAAGCAGAAGAGGAAGCTGTTAGATCCTTTAAAAATTGATATCAGCTTTTCTTATTGCGATAGTAATCTCATTGAAGGGGTCCAATAGAGCAAACCAGAAGCCAGGTTTTTGCCGAATTCAAACAAAATAACTTCTTAAATTTGTCAACTTAGGTCAGTTTCTAATGCATCCACTCCACACCACAAGACAATAGAACTAGCATAAAACAATTTTGGGAGAGAACGTAAGGCAGCAAGATATAGCATGTAACTACAAGATACTAAAGACACAAAAAGGTAAAATATATTTTATGAGTAATATATTAGGGACAAACTATTAATACTAATAATGTAATAGAATTAACATTTTTTTTTATGATAGGTAAGAGAAGTTTATTGAAAGAGACTACTTCATTAAAAGGATGAAATAGCAAGTATGGTATCATAGCCAACGTATTCCTTAAACTGCCGCCCATCATAATTGACCACCCTCAACCACCATGCATCAAGCATTCAAGCCCTCTAATATTCTGTCTGCCACCACACCTAAACTGCCTCATCTCCAATCATTGGCAATCATATTTTACCAACATCACATGCAATTCCAACATTACGTAACCCTGGCAACCAACAAATTGAGTCACCTGACTCGGGGTGACATTGTTCCCAGTTCAAAACACGTAAGCCATTGTTGGCCCCCACCATAACCATGACTCCACAGAAACCCAAATTCAGCAGCCACTGATCACGCGTGACTTGTTATAACTCCTAGGGTGTCAATTCAACCTTTTATTGGTAAGTTACACACTCACAACGGGTATTAAACGCAAGCCCTCACCCTCCAACCATTCTTGCAGGAGGAAGAAGCGTCATTTGCGCCAAAGTCATTAGCTATGCAGGATCAAGTCTATGGGCCAGACAAGAACACATACAGTTCTACACACACTCATGATGCAAGCACAGCCCATTACACCCACCCAACTCACAAGCATGACTTTGTACTTTGTTTTCAACACCTGCATTACTACAATGCTTTAGATAGAAAGCAAACATGGAATCGCCGACATACCTTGGACCAAAAGAAACGCCAACTCCCCAAAAGCTGAAAAGGGAAGCCCTTGGTGGAGACAATACGCTAGTGCAATGGTGTAGCCGACTACTTCAAGCTCAAAGGCCACAACACTAAGGCCTCTCACACTTCCATTCTTCAAAATTTTCAATATCTGCAAATCTCAAAACAAAAACCACCATATCACTACCGACATCAAATCAATCAACCAAAATCGTTTCTTATAACATGTTACATCAGCAATCCATTAAATTCCTATGCCGCAATAATTGAAAAAAAAAATTTTGATAAGTTCTCCAAATTGCTTTTCATTATTAAAAATTATCAATTCAGTAGGATTTGAACCTATTGTCTCAAAACATGGGACTTAGGATTTGATGACAAGAGACTTAAGCAGTTGAGCTAACTTTAAACCATAAAATGAGTTGTTGGTCATTCAATTGATGAAAATTGATATCATACAATGATGGTCCAATTCCATGACTTTAGCACTTACTCAAGGTTCACTAATTTTGCATTTTTTAACCCTCGTGTAATGTTTGGGCGGGGGAGGAGGCTGTGGGGCATCATCCTTAGGCTCATCATCATGCTGCAAATTCCATTAGATGCATGCAATCAATATTCAGTATAATGATAAGAATAAAGTGAACTACAAAATATATCATTACATTCTAATTAATGTTATTATACCATAGAGCTACCTCGGTGTCCTATTTTGTGTCCACCTGTCCCACAAGTAGGTGCTCTTCTAGTGCGCTGCGGTCTACCTCGTGGGGGTGAGGGCTGATGAGGGGGATGCTCGTCTGGTATATCAGTATGTGGCTGTAGAGTGTCAATCCCAACCAGAGGTCCTAGAGGATCAGATGAGGATGCAGTAGGTGGGTAATGATGCTCTATGTAGAGGCTAGGAGTGGGTGTAGTAGAGCTAGTGGGTGGGTAAAAGGGTGTCTCGGGGAGTATAGGAGGGGTCAAATTTTGATCAATACTAAGATCAAAATTGGGCTGTGAAAGTGGGCTGGGTGAAGGGACCTCGGGCTGATGAGATGCATCTGGGATGGGTGGAGGGACCTCAGGCTGAGGAGATGAGTGCTGGACGGGTGTAGGCATCTGAGGACTAGTTACAACCCGAGGGGTTGTTGCACGCCGACCACGGCCCCTGGTTGCACTTGTGCTCGGGCTTACTGTAGCAGGCATACCACGGCCCCTGGCTGCACTTGTGCTTGGGCTTGCTGGAGCAGGCCGACCACGGCCCCTAGTTGTGCTTGTGCTTGGGCTTGTAATAGCACGCTGACCACGGGTCCATGTACTTACGAGTGCTGCGCTTGTGCTTGGGGTTGCAGTAGCTGTTGGTTCAGTCTCATGCCCATTGTTTCCCTGCCCATTTGCTGTAGGACCACCACCAAGGCCAGCCACATTATTTAGGACACGCCAGACATGGTTGTGAGCTTGGCTGCCTTCAAGAAGCATCTCCAACAGCGCTAAATGGCTTTGAATTTGAAACAGAGAAAGAACCAGTACAATCATATTTGAGACAGTTATGTATCAATTAATGAATGGATAATATAGTACTCATTAATCTACTTAAATACTCAACTAAAAACTAATAGTTTTATTAGAATACTATATGTAACAGAAACTCTTTAATTGGATGTCAGTTAACTCAAACTAGATTTGCTGAAAAATTCATAGAAATTGATTCTACGTTCATATATGTACTCAAGTAAAATGAAATACGCAATAAAATTTAATTAGAACACATTACCATTATATCTAATTTAATGCTGTTGCGGTCGACATACTTTCGAGTGTTCGAACAGTACCAGAGGTAAGAGGCATGATCGCGGGGCATCTCACCAATCTGAGGAGGTGCATGACAAACTTGTAGTCATCTCATTTCCCATGAAATGATATACGGTCCATGCTCCTCCCTCCAATTCTTTTCCACCTTCCCATGTAAGTCTATTTTATGCAGTCTGTCATCGTAGACAACATCGTCAGGCCGCTTCTGTACCAACCCAAACTGTCGAAGGACACAGTCCGGGTGGTGTCTCTCTACTATGCAAAAACACACAAGCAGCACCCTTACTGTCCATGTATCTCTCCCTGCAACGCAGAACTCAGGAAGGTGGCCGAAGTCTGCCTCGTATGGCTACCACACAATCTACAATAGAAATAAACAACAATTATCGTAGCATCTTAAAATGTGAAACAAGGGAGAATACATAGATAAAGGGAAAAACAAAAATTTTAACAAAAGATATGTAAAAGGATGAAGCAATCATATTCTTTAGGAAAATTATTATAACCAAACAAAATTTTTGAATATTATTACTTGGACTGGCTACAAAATTGTCACTAATTGCTCGCGATAGTGGACCAAGGCCATGCTGGATGGCCTACTCTTCGGGCTTGGCACCTGCACCCACCTACAATTACGAGCGAATAACATAAGAAAAATACAATTTAGTTATTAAGAAGAGTACATTGCATAACACACTAAATATTAGGAAAAAACCTACTTAAATGCAAGTGGAGCATATGACCATGGGCCATAATCACATCTAGGTAGGGGCTCTATCCTCGAGCACAGAATGGTAAGCTTGCCCATGCCCAATATTGGACCAAGGTGCATGCCCCACCAATCTGCGATGCCCCTTTCTCGCTTGCCCGATACAACTCTCTGTACAACCAGGTTAGGCAACCATTACCCCAACTACACTGTCGCGTATCACGAAGGTTGCACATGAAGTTCAGGAACATCAGATGCACCCTATCTCCTGACTTGTCCATGAAAAGTTTATCCCCTACTAGCGCTAACATATAGCATCGGACATACTGGTGTATCTGAATCTCCGTTGTATCATAAGGTAGTGGCACTGCAATGGCCTCAACAAGTCAGCTGATGAGAATTCTTTGCCCCACCAAAGTTTTATTGTCATTTGGCAGAGTAAAACCAAGCAACTCTCCACACACTTGACTCCAGTCCCTATCCTCCATAGCAGTAGGCCCAACCAAGACCTCACCGTCTATAGGAAGTCCGAAAATCACCTCCACATCTTGTAGGGTGATTGACATCTCACCACGTGGAAGATGGAACGTATGAGTCTTCGGCCGCCATCACTTAACTAGGGTCGATATTAGGCAATGATCTATCTCTCTGGAAAGGGCTCTAAACAATACTTCCAGCCTTAGCAATTTGATAATGTCAATTATCTGATTATCTTGCATTTGAACGTTTGCCATCTCCTTAGTGCAACCACGGCACATAAGTGGGCCCGGGTCCTATAAAATCAATAAAAATTATAGCGGTTGTTAGAACTAGAAATACAACTTTGAAAGAACTTGCTAACAAAAAGTCAAAGCCAACATAAAAATTAAAGCAGTTGTTAGAACTAGAAATTTCACCTCGCTATTCCAAATGGCCTCTGATCGATGATATAGTTGTCACGTCAACACTGACCTCTAAAGCGGACTGGGGTCCAAGATCTCTAGCACCTCATCGATCCGAGACTCCATACTGCAAAGAGTATAGACAATTAAAAAGGTTATGAAAACCCCAATTTCTCTGTGCCAATGTCTGATAAGAGTTCATATATTTTCATTCCATCACCTTCAAAATTATATATATATATATATATAGAAGATTCAAATGACAGTTAAACATTACAAGTGCATACAAACTAGGTAAGAACATGTAGGTAAATAAAAGTTTACACTTGTTGGAACCATATATTTGAAGTGAAAAAGAAAGAGTTATAGAAACATTCAAGCTTCAAGAGCATCAGCAAAATGTGACCAACTGACCATGCAAGAGGATGGCCCTTAACATAAAATTTGTAGGCTTTCTACATTCCTATTCTAAACTTATTTTCGTAAGTAAATAAGATTATATTTTTTAACATTATTCTTTCTTTTGTGCATTTCCTAACTCCTAACTCCTTTCAGTCTTTACACTGGTTGCCACCAAACAATCATGCATTACAAATGATACTTTCCTACATAATACATGTTGACCATACTTTCCTACTATCTTGGTTGTGCTTGTGTTTTGCCAGTAGCTGCGTTGTACTTTGCACTGTATTAGTTATTATTTAAGTTACTTGTTTTTCCAGCATTCCCTTGGATTTTTGTGTCTAAATTAGTTTAGCTGAATGGTGATTATTTGGTATAGTGATTTACATCGTATTTATCTCTTCTACTTTTTTTTGCATTCTATGTTGGCAGTGTGACAATTCTTCCAGAACTTTAAAAAGCCATTTTTCCAAAACATGTTTGATGTCATGTGAATTTGTTTCTTTACACCTCTTTTTAACCTTTTTGTTCAGGAAAAGAGAAGAAAGATTGAACAAAAATTCTGAAAGTGTTTCTGAAGTTTTGTCATGGGTCAGTTGGAGTCATAAGCTCGAGGAGAAAAGGATTGCTGAAAAGGAGAAAGCATTGCGGCTCTCAAAGATTTTTCTGGAATAGGTTGCGTTTTAATTGTGTTTCTTTGTATTATTTTTCTCAAATGATTGATTTCAGGCAGGATCTTTTATTAATATCACAGTGTGAATTTTGTCTTGTAAAATCGTATTGATGTTGTGACATGATTTTGAATCAGTCCATTCTGCATTTTATTAGATTTTGAGTGCATAGATTGGACTGATTCAAATACCATACTCAAGTTCTATTGAGTAGTCATGAAATTTCCTAATGACATCCAAGCTCCATAATAGAACTAAAATTGTGTGTGTGACTGTAGTTAATTATTCTGATGAGTTTACACCAGTTTATGATTTATGGCCCACTAGTTTGTTCTTCTAGAACCTAATCTGTGACACGAAGATCATTTAATCTAATCTCCCCCAATTTTCTAGGGTTTCAAGCTCAATCACCATTGTGACACGAAGATCATTTAATTTGCCTGATTTGTCTCGATTCTTCAATGGACGAAAATTCGGTGCGTTTTCATGTTTTGTTTATAAATTGTAATGTTTGGTTCCTGGGAAAATTTGAGGGTGAATATTTAAATTCTCTCTCACCTCCTCTCTCTCCCCAAACCCACAAGGTTCCCTCTCTTTCTCTCTCCCTCTTCCTATGTATATGCCTATATATAGGTTTTTGCATCTTTCTTAGATGGCTTTGTGTTTTGTTTCAGAGTCTGCTACAAAGGATGGTCAAGCTAATAAAGTAAGTTTCTTCTAATTTTTGTTCTTTGTTCCATAACTAGTACTAAGTTTCAATTATTCTTATTATTATTAATTGGAATTCTATAGCGTTCACTTATTTTCTGCCAAATTACTGATCATAGTAGTTTTTTGTTGTTGTTAATTTATAGTGATTGGTTGATATTGGGGTGGGCTTTATGGCTTGTTTTTGTTCCCATCAAATGTGCTTTAATAATGAATTTTGTTAATTTTTATGAAATAGTTCTTGAGATTGAATATGTGCATAAGTGCAATATATGGTACTGAGAATTGAGAATGAAACTGACTTGCATTTTTTATGTTAGATACTCTGTTTTTTGTTGGCTGAATCACTCAGTGCAATATATGGTACTCACTTGCATCATTGACGTAATGATGCTACTTTGATTGTTTTTTAGCGGGTGAGATTGAATTTATTAATGTAATTGTTCCAGCAGTTTTTTCACTATTTGTGGGATTGAAAGCTAGAACGTTTGTGAGTTCAAATTACAAGTGCTTGGTAAGTTCATTTGCCTTTTAATTTGTGTTATGTCTCTTTGTCATCATCACATGAAATGGGTTTTGATGTTGTGGTTGAATTTAAGTGGGTATTAGCTTGTTTTAGTTTTCATTTCTTGAATGTGCGTTGTAGCTGTCAATATATTTAAACACAATCAACAACTCTAGCATAGGTAGTTCTATAAATGGTCTTACCAATACCAAAACCAAAGAATTTGGATAAGAAAACAAGAACAAGGAGAAAAGCCTTAACAGTTCTCTGTCAGTTTGCCACTTAGCACCTTATTACTCAAATTCTGTTTCTTCTTATCCTTCTTTTTTTTTTTTTAAATGGTTGAAAGAACTGGAGATGATAATGGATGGATTGAAGCTAATGAACAAGATGAATGACTTTAATGTTGTAAAAAGAAAAAAAGAAAGCATGAATGGCTTAATATATAGAATATGGCTGAAAAAATGTACTATTAAATTTAACGTGATTAGAAAGTTTACCATTGGCATTAACTCCTCAACTTGCAATTTCAGTTGTTACATTTCCAAGTAATATATAATCAATGCTATACTTATCAAATAAAAACATAGAGTCAATTGTCAATGGCATGGTAAACTGCCCCAAGCTATTGTTGAAGAATTTTATGCTTTTGGAATTCTCTACCATGTTGTAGGGGATATTCAATTTATGTCTTTTGTGACGTTGCCATCAACACAATTTAGTAATTAGTTGTCAAATTTGCTTTATGGTATGTGATACTATAATAAAACATGCTCATTAAATAAATGTATTTAAATTGTGGATGTTTTGATTGATGTGCAGTCTGTCAAGACAGTGCATATGACTGTGGCTTTTACTTATTAGTTCTATTTTAAATTTTGGTACTCATCTCGTTTTTTAAAATGGGATCTTACTTTTTCATAGGTCCCTTCTTACAATTGATATTTATCTTACTTTATAAATATCAAAAATTAACTTTCAACCTGTGAACTAAAAATGCCAAAAAGTATTACCTACTTTTAGGCCTCAAGGCCTTTCTGTTATTATCCAAAATCAGGGCCTTTTTTTATTTATTATAAGTAAAAATTCTTTTTATTAATTGTCAAAAACAGTACAACAGTTATTTTGGACAGTTGCTTAAATTTCACTTCATAAGATTCTTCCTTTGGAGTGTGTTCAACAATCCACCCCATTGACTTCAGTTGCAACCCAAAATAGTTGGCTTTCAGCATTGAGTTTACCAGAAGCGGGAATGTATATCTACTAAAATAATTTAGAAAATGTTTAATTTGCAAGTTTGATCCCTCTAGATTGCATTTTAACCTCCTCTCACCCACCCCTAAATAAATATATAAAAAAAAAGGATTTTAAAATAAATGAGAAAAAAATGACAATAAAATTTAGAAGGGCTTAGTTTTTTGTAGGTACAATCACAATAGTTTTCTTGCTTTGGTCTGACTATAATTGGTATTAATCATGGTCTAACAGTAGAGATATATATAAAAATTCACTAATTACCTTTTAAAGTGCTTGTAACTTAGTTAAAACTTTTTGAGCTTTTTAATCAGACTTCTGGCTTTGCAGGTATGATGTAGATGTGTTCCTTGCCCACAGATTTCTTTTGGGTGAAATTGTAAGTCAATAAATTATAGTTTTTTCTTCAACTTTTGAAATGATACTGAATTAAAGAAGTGGTCAAACTCTTAATGGCATGGTGGTGTGGGCCTGTGGGAAGGGAAGGGTTAGTGGTTTAGAGCTTTTTGAGCTACAATACCCCCCCCCCCCCCCCCCCTCTCTCTCTGTCTCTCACAAAGTGTGCTACAAATATATACACATAGACCGAATAGTTAGGAACGATCAATACTAAAAGTAACCAGTTATTTGTGCCCTGTATGTGTGTATATAGATATATATATGTATGTATGTATGTATGTATTAAAGAACATAGACCAAATAATTAGGAACGATGAATATTAAAAAGTAACCGGTTGTTTGTGCCCATTATTCTACCTAATTACATTTGGTAAATTTTGTCAAAGGAAGTTTACCATATTTTCCCCCACATTCACGCTATTTCGACCATTCAATGTAACGGTTCTAATATGAGATTGCATTTACTAATTATGAAATGGGCTTAGAGCGTCCCCTCACACTTGTGGGTCACAGTATAATCTTTGGTGTTTTTGAGATGGGATCCTATGAATTTGTAGAGATACTAGTATTGGAATGATCAAAGAAGAGCTCATTGACTGTCTTGGAACTATTGCTCAGAATGGTACTTCAAAGTTCTTAAAGGCTCTGAAGGTACTTTTAAACTCTTTTATCCATAGGGTGCATTATTTTATTTCTTCCTGTGTGGCTATTTTCAAGTTCCATGCTGCTTTGAAGCTTACATTTCCAGCCTTAAAATTTGCTAGGAATATATGGATCTTGGAGCAGACAATGGTTTGATTGGTCAATTTGGTGTGGGGTTCTATTCTGCCTTTCTTGTTGCTGAGAAGGTAACTTTTATAATTAAACTCAAGTCTTGTTGCAATTTTAAATTCCTTTTGAAGCTTTAAATGTGAATGCTTTTCCTGGGTGGCCACTGATTGTGCTTAATTTGTGTACATCATACACCATTAATTAGGTTGTCGTATCTACAAAGAGCCCTAGATCAGATAAGCAATATGTTTGGGAATCTGTTGGTAACAGTAGCTCGTATATGATTGAGGAAGAAACTGACCCTGAAAAGTTCCTATGTCGTGGAACACAGATCACACTCTATTTAAGGGTATGCCACTCTTCTTTTATTCTTTTAATGAGATAGACTGTGCATGTTCCTGTCACACTCTGCTTGTTTCAATGGAAAACAAAATAATTGAGTGGAGCTTCTTAAGATATTGCTTCTTCTCTGGTCTTTATCATAATGATTGTGTTGCTATTATTCCATATGATTCATGATTTTATGGAGTGAATTGAGGAGGGTATCTTGGCTGTTGCTGGAAGGCTAGCAGCTTATCTTGTTATGGATATGGGACTAAAAGTTTAAAAACATCCTAATCTGTTGTTTTTCTTGCAGGGACATGACAAGTATGAATTCTTAGACCTAGCAAGAATTCAGGGTTTGGTAAAGAATTACTCTCAATTTGTTTCCTTCCCCATTTATACATGGCAAGAAAAATCAAGGACTATTGAGGTGAGACGCCTTAAATTATTCTCTCTGTTAGGAAGGTTATTTGGGAGATTGAAAATTTCAGATCTTTGCATACTTTTGTCTGTCTAATTGTAAAACAATTAGCTACTTGTTTTTTAAACAACACCCAAGATGGAAGTTAAAGGTTATAAGAATCTTCTATTTTGAAAGGTAGATGAACAATGTAAATTCAAGAGTGTAAAGGGCAGTAGGCTGAGTAGTTGAGTAGTATTGATTTTTACAGTTTATTTCAAGTTATTAAATTTTGATTAATGTGAAAGAGTGCATCCAATTTTTTTTTTTTTTTTAACAAGAAAATACTTATTTCAACGGTTGGGTGCTTGTGGATAAAAGTAATAAGCATACTTTAATCTACATTTATGTGTATATATTTTGATGGTTATTAACCGTTGATAAATGTGTAATACTTTTTTCAACGGTTGCATAGGTTGTAGAAAAATGTTCTCGACACGGTTTTTAATAATGGTTCTCTACGGTCATTCCAACCATTGAAAATATTTTTTTCGACAGTTTTTAAAAACAGTCAAGTTTCTTGTAGTGAGATGGAAAGGAGTGTGGACGAATTGAAGAAGTTTCTGCAGTATTTTGGGTTTAGTTTGGAGAAGCGGATAGTGCCGAGGCATTTGCATTTGAAGGAGAGGAATGTTCAGATTCCATTGAATAGAATGTTGTTATGGAGTGACCAAAAATTTTATGCCAAGTGGAAATGAAATTTTGGCATGGTTCTTTATGATTCCCTTCTTTTGGGTTTGCTAAACTTATGGTCTGTGATTTATTAACAAGAAAGGCTTTGCATGTAAATATGTAAACCACACATTTTAACAAAGATTTAGTTTGTTATCTGTTGTATTCTAAAAAATTAGAAAGAAGAAAAGTTGTTTGTAGAATTTATGTTATACGGTTAATCAATTAGACAATTAGCGTACCCTTTAGGAAAGTAAGTTATTGTTCAAACTTTGATATTTCCAAATAATGCTATAGACGCAAACTATTTTACAATATTTTTACAAATTACGGATGTGACTTTAGTAATTTTCAAATAATTATTGTTAAACATAAATGTAATATTAGTAGTAGATCCATATTATAACTAATAAAAATTTGTCACATCAATAGTTTGTAAAAATATTGTAAAACAATTTGTGACTCTTTCAGGGAGAAAATGGGCAAATATCCTTTTTTGGGAAATTAAACATTCGTTTGCCCTCTTTCTGAAACTAAATAGGGAATTGCCCCTCTTTTGTAACTCGACAATAGAGAAATCGAGTTTTAATGAATAACTCGATATTTGTATGATCGAGTTAGTCTGACCCTTCGAATTTTTCCCAATAAAAAAATGTTTGTGTAGATGTTCATAACTCGGGAAACTGGAAATCGAGTTTTTTTCAGCGGTTTGAATCAATAGGACCCTAACGTCTCACAACGCTATTCAGTCACTCGGTCTCCCTGTACACTCTCTTTCCCTCGCTCTCTACCATCACTCTCTCTCCACACTCTGTCTCTCTCGCTCTGCGATCAGGCTTCCCCACTCTTCCTCGAGTCTCCATCAGTCGTCGTTGGTTCCCGCCGCCGCTGATTACAGGTACGGTCCTCTCCCTCTGAAATATTTTCTGATGTTGGTTAATGTTAGGTTGCGTTTTGTGTGGGATTTTGATTATTTTGTTGAAACTTAAGAAAGTAGTAAAGTTACTAATGAAGATGAGAATTTTGTTGTCTTTTATATGCTGCAATGATGATTTTCTCATTAATGAGTTTAAATGTGCTTAGGGTTTTGATGAGGGGTTTTGGCAAATCGAGTGGTGTTATAACTTATATTTTCATAAATAGTTAATTAATAATTATCCTAAGCTTTAAGAAGTGATTTAAATAGTTTTGAAATAATTTTTTTTATGGCAAGTTCTTATTTATTTAAGAAGTGATGTTGAAAATCTTGTGCTCAAAATATAATGTCTTACTGAATCTATGCTTTTATTTTATATTAATTGTGGTTTACTTGTTAGAAAATTGCTAACAATGTATTTGCTGCCATGTCAGATATGCAGGCACTAGATAGAGTGCGGCATGGACCCGATGTGGATACCCAGTTGGCCCAGCAGCCGAATCATCGGTTAAGTCCGCTTTGGAGGTGCGCCGCTGACGAGGTATGTAGTAGTATTATTAATACATGTTTGTTTTATAATTACCTCGTGTTTAATCTCCTAACACAATACTCGTCCGTGTGCAGGAGGTGCCTGGCATGATAAAGGTTCGACGCCGTAAATGTGTATTGCCACAGGGTGGGCTAGATCCACGTATCATGCAACACATAGATGCAGCAGGGTTGACTGGTTTATTCAAGGTTCCTGATATGGAGGTCGATCACGCCTTGATCACGGCGTTGGTTGAGCAGTGGCGTCCGGAGATGCATACGTTCCACTTATCCCATGGAGAAATGGGTATCACCTTGCAAGATATGGAGGTGATGCTGGGGCTTCCGGTAGATGGGTTGCCTGTCACTGGGAAGACAGACTACCAATGGAGTCAGCTGAGCGAATAGTTGTTGGGCCATAAACCTCCACCCCCGATACCAAACTCAAACAAGTCTACCCTTGTTGGGGCGAGGATAAGATACACCTGGCTTGATGCACAGTTTGCCGATCCCTTAGCTGCGGACGCTGCTGACGAAGTCGTGCAGCAACATGCCCGCTACCACCTACTTGTACGGATGGGGGCCCTCTTGTTCATGGACAGGTCTGCGGACCGGGTCTCACTGCTGCCTCTGCAGTTGCTCAACCCAGTCAGCAATGCGAGACGGTATAGCTGGGGTAGTGCAGCATTGGCCTGGCTGTATAGGCAACTTTGTGGTGCATCGAAGAAGGATGCGATGCAGATTGGAGGAGCACTCTTGTTGGTGCAGATATGGGCCTATTCAAGGTTCCCACAATTATGCCCTGTTGTGAGGCCGCCTCTACCGCCAGTGCACTCAGGGCCCCTTGCCATTAGGTACGTTCATTGAGTTCTCGTTATTTGTCTCTTTCATATAATTAAAAATATGCCAAACTAACAAACAAAAGAAACTTATCAATGCTTAGTATATGGATGTGAAATATAAAAGCAAAGTTTGTTAAATGTAAGGTTCAGTAATGAGCATTTGTCGACACCCCATGTTTGGTAGGTGGAGCAGGCCAAAATGCACCGCAGAGCATGCCACACATGTCCTTGCTGCGTACCGGGCGTCACTGGCTACACTACGGGCCGAGCAGGTATTCGGTTAATTTAGTTTGAATTCTTATGACCACGTTTCCCTCAATTCTTATGACTACGGGCCTAGCACGTTTCCCTCAAATGCACCGCACATGCTTTTATTTTCGTTTCCCTCAATTTTTATTTTATTTTGAATTCTTGGATTGTTGTAGGAATGAGTTGATTTCATAATACCATCCCATCATTTTGTTTGATACTTGGATTTCCATCCCATCATTTAACTCAATTGGAATGTCCATCGTGAAGTACTTCACATTAGAACTTCCATTTGTAGCACCTGCGTGAATACTTGCTCATCCTTACATAAAGTAAAACAAAAGAAAAAAATTCTTGAATGTTAAATCAAAGGGTTTTTTCCAAATTGGGTTGGATTGAAGGGTTTTTTCCAATGCAACCCAACTCACATGACTCAGGTTAAGTTGGGTTAAATCAATGGGTTATATATAAATTTAGTCATATATATATAAAGTAGAATTTGGCTATATTCTTCATTATGTACGGAAACGTTTGTGATTTACACCGAAAAAAAAAAAAAAAAACACAGAATAAATTGTCCCTTTTCCAAGATGTTTGAAGCATGTGCAACATGCGCAAAAGATTGAGCATGAAGTCTTGGTTTAGTGCAAGACAGTGAGTTCAAACTTGTGTTGCAACCAAAAAACAAAAACTCCACCAATTGTTACAAATGTCATTAAGCTGATGCAATGAAGAGAAGACGCACATATTGGATTATGTAATTGGTTATAATTCAATGAGAAATGAATTTACCTAAGAGTATACCAAAGATAATCAGATTTGTCTTTGGTTGTATTTGTGTGCTCAAGTAATTCATTTGATTTTAATGATGCATCTTCGAAACTGACGATGACATCTTTAAATTCTTTCCAGCTACTAACTGAATCAAAAGTTTGTGTTCATTTTCTGATTATGTCATTATACACCGTTTCAACCTATTTAACACGAGAAAATAGAACTTTTAGCCTGCTATGAAAATGAACTAAAAAATTTCAAAACAATATTTCTTAAGACTTTATATAAGGCGAATGATTGTAAACGCAGAAGATATCAATTAAATTCTAAACAACAAATTTCCTACTATAAACTTGACAAATATGGGTCTTTTCAGAACAAGGGAATCAAGGCATATTAGAATACAAATGATATTTTCAAAACGCATGGCCCCTGCGCAAGGATGACACGCATAAATCGAGAAATGGTCCAAATTTTTTTCTTTCCCTAATCCTTGCGTGAATTCTGCTTCACTGTCTTCTTCGTTGTTTTTGCACTTTCTGCTTCTTTACATGCGTTTTGGAGTCTTGCTCAACAGGTTAGCCCAGACTTGTGCTCATAATTCTTTTAGAGAGAGTTTGAATCTTTGATAGTTGTTATACTTCAATATTAAAGCTTTAAAATAGAAATTTTTTTTAGAACTGTTGAAGCTTATTAATATTTCACACCTTCTGGATTCACTATAGTTTTGGTGGTTGACTTAGATATTACCACAATTATATTCCAGATTTTCGTTGAATTACATTTGCTGAGTTAGAGCTTCTCTTCACTATTGTAATATAGTTGGCTGTTAAATCTCATAAAATGATAAAATTCTTTAAATTTAGAACGTTGGGAAAGCTGCAAATGTTAAACTACGAAAATTTTATCTAATTATTGTGTAATCATGACATGAGAGCAAAAATATAACCCCAATTTGCATTTTTGGCCTAAGTACAGAAACAGAGGGAATGATGACATTATTGATCATTGGCCGTAAAACACATGATCACTTCTCTGGCTTTCATTGAAATTTGAAATTAAGCAAACTAAAGGATGGAGTTACTCTGCCTTGAATGTCATAGAGTGACCATAGGCTACGCCATTGCCATAGCTTGTCCTTGTCCAATGCTGGATGGTTGTCATTGCTTGGGTCCACACTGTGAAATTTCCAAAATACAAAGCCATTAGTGCCCCCCCACTAGGAACTCGAGAGTCCAGGGTATAGGTTAAACCCTTTGTGAGATTTGGGGTTGTTTAGGATGCCAGAGTGAGCACCCAAGATAGTCTCAATTGTTGCTTTGCCTTCAAAAACTTACTAATGTTTGGAGTTTATGCATTTCACTACCCCTGTGAAAAAACATAGCAATATTTAGTATTAAGTGACCATCTAAGGTTAATATAAACTTTTATGTTATCTAAACATCCGTTTGGGATGTTCTAGTTGATGGTGTTTTCATAGGTAGTCAATGTCAATCTAAGCTCTTTACAATTCATTGGTGCCACTGGTGCTGCAGGTGGTTTTAGTGTGTGAGCTCCATTTGGGCATAGATATAAGTTTCATAGGTACGATCGAACTCTCTTGGCTAGAAGTTTCATATGTACAATTGCTTGTTCTTACTATCACGCTCTACTTTAGTCGGTTGTTTTTGCATATAGTCTCAATATATGCTACAAATTTGATTAAACAAATAAAATTTAAGCTTGTACGGTTTGTAATTAAGCTTGTACAGTTTGTAATTAATTAATAAAATGTTATGAGCTTAAAACCATAGTTATTGCTCTGCCTAATAAGTAGACAATTTAGTATTTCTTCTTCTAACATAGGGGTATCCAGGATTACAAACATTGTTATTGTGATGCAAAAAACATTGTTACATTGTAAGTTATAAATTACCTTTGCTGAATTGAAGGTTATATTTTTACAGTCTAGTAGAATACTGTTTGACTTCGATTTACGTATTCAAGTGGTATATTTTGAATATGCACAGCCTCGATTGTCTTCTTGGAAAACAATGGCCTAAGTTTAAAGAAACAAATAATTGTTAATCAGTGATATATGAGAAAACATAAAGACGCTTGACACATTACCTCTTGTTGTTGACCTAAATGAAAAGTTAGTTCGTGCTCCTTGCACCAAAGTTGGAGAGCACAATTTAATTGCAACATGCAACTCCTTAAGTTGTCTCCACTTTAGCTGCCTTAATAGTCCTAAAATTATTAAAAGCTATGGATTATTAACGAGTACTTTATTCATATAATTTTAGAAGCGTGCAAAATATGCTGCTCACCATATTCTTCAAGAGGAATGTAATTTTAGACATTGACATGATTAGTTTGAGATAACTAAAAGGCTTACGTAATTTCCAACACTAAAATTTATAAGAAATATATATTTACATAGAAATATAATAACAGTATTTGATGAGGATTATACCATGTAATAATTTACATAGCTTCCATTTCTTGCAATATAAAGTGCTACTTGAAATGCAATGTCTTTAGTAGACCTTATAATAGTCATTTTGTTCTCATTCATTGAAACATTGTTAATGACTAATGCAATTAATGTAGCACAATATTTCTATTATGATAAAAAGATTTTGCGAAATCATCAACTTGGATTCATCTTACAGCCATAAGGATGCTCTAGTACCCTCCTCTAAGTTTGGTTCAGATTGAAAACCCTAGTATTTGATGGTGTCAGTTAGCTTTGAACCCTGTCCAGCATATGAACATGGGGCTGAAAATGGTGGACATGAACAACCTAGATCTTTTAATATTTTTTGCAGGTCAATTTTGTTGTTCTTTTACTTTCTGCCCAATAATCCCTGAAGATTTTGTGTACGACTAGAAGCAAGAAATCCCATGCTTTGCATATTACATATCACAAACATAATGTTAAATTAGTATGATGTCTCACTATCACAAACATAATCCACTTATGCAGATTGTATGGGAGCCGTACACGCATACGCTAGGCTCCCTACCTGCGTATTGCACTGCTGGGAAGCATATTTGGAGGGCCGAGGTGCCGTTGATATTATTTTGGATAGTGGAGTGGCATCATCCTGAGCGAGTCCTCCGTCAGTTTGGGATGAAGCAACCAGTTCCAAGTGTCGTGGATACGTCAACTACCCTTCACAAGATATCCCTTCAGGGTAAATGGGAGAAGAACTGGGAGGTAGAACATGATCCCTTTATTCGGCAATGGGCCAACCGAGTGAATGTAGTTCGTGGGTCCGATCTCCTAGACGATGATGATACGTATCTCGTTGAGTACATGATGTGGTACAATCGCCACACAAGGCGGTACATAACACCAGAGTCTGCGTATTTGGAACTCATGGTGAGGCAACAATTCCTATTTTATGGATGAAACCATTGTTGGATTAAATATCCTCAGCAGCTTTATCATGTATGCAAAAGTCCACAATAATTATCGTTGTTACATCTCTATAAGTTTCTCTGTCATTTTGTTTTAAAGTCAAAAAATACTGCATGACATGTCATTATGTTTTAAAGTCAAAATACTGCATGATTTAAGTTGTTCATAACAAACTGAATTTGTCTTGATCCAATTTGTTTGCATGAGGAATGGTTAATGAGCAATGACTAATGATGACCACACCTTTGTTCATATAATTACATTCAACTTTTAAAAAGGGTGGGTTGGGTTGGGTTTTATTGTATTTTATTTTATTTTTTGTTTTTTTTTTTTGTTTTTGGTTGGCTTGTACTTTAAAATGGACGGTGCAACTCTGTGTAGTAGTGATAAATTCACATTTCATGATAGTTTAGATAGCCTTTCCTCCAGGACTGATTAATGTATTACATATTCCTTGATAGATATTACCTCTAGGATTGGGAAGTCCCTTACTAAACTGTTGGTAGAATGCAATTCCCAATAGCTTAAAGGTCATTTAAAATCTTGCAAGTATGCAGCAAGGAGATGTGCATTTATACTAGATTCAAGTATGATATATGTTCTAAGTTTTTGGTACATCCCTTAATTGAAACTTGAAGCTCGCGTTTGATATTTTCAATTCATTTGATTTGGGCATGTACGTTAGGAAATAATAACTTCAAAATATGTGTCCTGATTGCAATGTGATATTAATGGAGTTGTAAATCTGGTGAAGCCTAGATACAGAAGTGAAATTTTGATATTTTCACTTATGCTAAGATTGAACTTATGTACAACCAACTATACGTGTTTTTTAGAAGTATTATCTCAATGTTTAGATTGCATAGCGATAAACATAACAGGAAACTGAAAATTCCTGAGTGTTGGGTTGGAACTATAAATTTTTGCATGGGGGGGCCAACCCCTATTTTTATACACTGTCTTTTTAAAGATGCTTCATAATTATAAGTAATATAAGGATTTCATTAGCTATGTTTGCTACTTTTTCTTTTGATTTTGGAATAGATTTATCCAAGTTTTGCATCATACTTGCGTTCTTGCTTTTATGACGCCCTTGTTTTGTAGGTTCGGACGATGATTAGGTCTATACAGAGGTGCGATGAAGGTTCTAACATGCACACTAACCTTACATTTACACTAGAGCTTGTAGAGGAGCTAGGCCAACTTAAATTGGCGAATGCGCTTGCAGAAGCAGTTGACATTGATACACAGGCCCCAGTTCGTGGCGGGCAACGTGGTGGGTCTCGTGGGGGTGGACATCGTGGAGGTGGTCAAGCTGGTCGCAGTCGTACGACCGAGTCGGCTCCCATCTACGAGGAAGGGAATGAGTCGGGTGCAGAAGAGGCATGGCTTGGCACTGATTGGGTACTGTCTGATGACGACGACAGGACACCACGATGCACGCCTGGCGATGGTGCTGGGCCATCCCATAGCGTCGATCATCAGGGCACTGTTCCAGCCCACACTACATCCCATGGTGCTAGCACGGACTTTGAGGGCCCTCCTCGTATGTCGCCCCCAGTTTTCAGTGGATCTGCCCATGATGGTGGATGCATATTTGTCCCCACACCAGGCATGCCCACCCCACCTCTAGTGCATGTGGACCCTACCATGTCAGCTCCATCTCAAACCCCCCATGGAGAGGCTGTACAGATTGAGCAGATACCGGCTGAGGACATTGAGCCGGTGGAGGCTTTGCGGAGATCGCGATGCCCGCGTGCGCATGCTCCCGATTACAGGACCGGTGATGGTATGTACTTCGTCTACACTTCCCATCTTCTTGAGCTACTTGTACTGTGCATTTGATTGATTATGTTAATTTAATTATGCTGTTGTGTCTGATGAAACAGGTAAGATTAGACATGTCAGGGCATATGGGCGGAAATGAAAAGATCATTAAATGCCTTAGTGTATGCTTATACTTCCTGCCTATAGGTGACTGCATAGTTACGTTTCACTTTTCTTCTAAAGTAGTATTTTTTTTTTAGACCTAACTGCAATGGTGGACATGAAAAGGCCATTGAGCCGGATTGTCCTTATGTGCTTATTCTTCATGTGTATAGGTGACTGGAATAAGCATGCAAAATGTTCTACTAATTGGGGAGAATCTTGGTGGCTGTGCATCTATTTCTGGATCATTGCTTGGGGAGAATACTGGCTGTTAATGTGTTTGTTGTCAAGAAATTGATATTTTGGAGAAAACCCATAAGGCGTATTGTATTTATTGATGTATTAGGAAGTTTTTCTGCACTTGGAGTTTTGATTGCAATTTGACAAATGTCTGGATTGGTATTCATTTGAAGCCAAACTTTCTTGTGTTTTTGTATATTGTTAGCTACAGTAAAGTGGGTTGTAAGAGAGTAATTTGTTTTTTTATTATTTTTATTTTTGTGAGAAACAAATGTGTGGTATTGTTGATAAGCAAGAAGAAGTAATTTGATACTTTCTGTAAAAGAGTTTGACGACGAAGTTTATGCGGATCAATGGCAGAACCAACTCCTTTGTAGCAAATCATTTATCTGAGTCTCTACAATGCTTGGCTAGGTATGTGTCTCTCTCCTAATTTTTTGATTTGCCTTCCCTAAAATTCCTAGATTGGTACATCCTCCTTCCCATTTTCTTATTTTTAATCTCCTTTAAATCCCCTCCTCTCTAGAATGATTAGATCTGTGTACATTTGATTACAAGTTCGTTAGTAGGAACTTTGGAGAATAGAATTTATATTTTTTTTTTTCTGAGTTCTAGAGCAGCTCACAATATAAGTTACCTAAAGCTGAAAACGGCAAAAATCTTAGTTATGTGTGCATGTTTTGTTCCTTTCACTTCTTGGGGTTTGTAATTGTTATTTATCATTGTATATATTAGCTTTTCATTTTGGTAATAATTTGGGAACCCAATGAGAAACATTTAATTGATTATTGATTTTTTCATCAATTAGCCTTCTTATTTTATGATTTTCAGTATATCTATATATATATATATGTTGTGTGTGTCATTGGCCAATGAATCAAATCTTGTCCATCATTTGCTTTAATGAAATGATGGAGGCGTTCATTGCTTGAACTCAGAATGAAACAGCCTAATGATTATCTTGAGGGCATGGTATCCGTTAAAAAATTAAAAAGTAATTGAGTGTGTTTTCTATTCTGGTTGGAAAAGTAATAGGATTTAAAGCTGCTCACTCTTAGTGTTGTACGATGGTTACTCACACCATCAGAGCACACTCCTATAATTATTGCATTTGCACGGTAGGCTTGTTTTGTTGAATTTTGTTTGTAGTTTCGAGAGATACTTATATGATGATATGTGTTTGATTTTACATTTATGTAATTCAAGAAAGTGGTTTAGTTGGCCTCAAGATTGGTGGTTTGATTTGCACGGTGGAAAATCTGATATGCAAGGTTGAAAACAGAACCACCGTCAGGCATTCATTACCAATCTGACTGGTTTTGTATTTATCTTCACATGATTGAGAGTTGAGTTATTTGCTTCAAAGTTGGCTTTATAATATGTATATCGGTGTTAAATTGAGGTTACAATGACTTCTAGGTCAAATGGTATTTCTTGGTATTTTCGACGGAGACATTTAGGGTTCGAACCCCCCTTCCCCTGTAATAAATGTGTATTTAAAAAATTTGCATACTGTTTGAATGTTACTTTTATTGTTTGTGTATTGCCGTTTTTTGGGTTTGAATTATTATCTATGCTTACAAAGGTATATGCATTTTTCTCAATAATTTTCGGTTAATATCTAATGTCTCCTTCACTACAGCACATTAAGACGTTGGAGAAGTGGCCAATCTTCAGAATCCTGGGAGGCTCATAAGGCAGCAATCCAAGCACTCATAAAGCTGCCTTCAGGCGAGCTTGTTACAGGTATAATATGATTCAGTAGATGACTGTTCTGCTAGATATTGTTTTAGATTTTGTTGGTAGTTGGAACTGGTTACATCAGATTGGAATGCATAGATCCAACTATGTCTTTCACTATGAACTTATGGGGTTCATTTTTATGCTATCACGATTTTAGGTTCAAGTGATACAACTTTAAAACTTTGGAGGGGAAGCAAATGTACACATACTTTTGTTGGGCATACAGGTATTTTTTCCATTTATTTGCCTTCATTGTGCTTTATATATATATATATATATATATCCTTATCTGCAATGTGTTGAAATCATGTGGGAATGAAAATAATTGTAGATTTTGTAAACTAACGATGCTGTAAAATTTTCTTCTTACATGTTTGTTTGGTGATCATCAAACATATTTTCTTTGAGCTTCCTATAAGTTAGAAGTGGTAGAAGCATTTAATAAGACTTCTGATCTACATGGATTAATTGACCAAACTGTTGACATGGGTAATCCTCATATGTTTAGTGCTTTACATGGTTTGATTGCTAAAAAATTTAGACATGATGATCCCTCTTTGTCTCCTGTGGAGTATTTGGTGGGAAAGGAATGCCTGCACTTTTGACGGAAGTGAGATTGATTCTTGATTTGAAGTTGCTCTTCCGGACTTTATCTAAGCGGACTAATGCTTTGGCATTCATTACCAATCTGACTGGTTTTGTATTTATCTTCACATGATTGAGAGTTGTGTTATTTGCTTCAAACTTGGCTTTATAATATGGCTTTATATATCATTGATAAAACAGATCAAATATAGGCTGATACACTTGTTCTGAAGGGGATCAGTTGCACATTTGAGGAAGGGCACAAAATACGTATTGTTGGCAGAATTGGCAGTGGCAAGACCACTCTCATAGAGATGAACCTGTTTTGTCCAGTGGAGCTAGCTAGAGGGAAGATATAGTAATGTATCTATTGAAACCTGTAGTATTCCATGTAATGTTCACTTTTTACGTAACTTTGAAATTTTAAGTGTTCATTTTTTTTCTAATTCAGAATAATATTACAAGGTACATCATAATTTTAGGGTTTTATTTACTGTGTTTGGGATTCAAGAACCTTTATATAGCTGTGTTATTTGTTTTTTTAGTTGGTTGGTGTCAATTTTTATTCATGGTCATTTTGTTCTGGACTTTCTATATTGTGGCTATTAAAATTTTCAGAATTGACTTGAAGAATTTAGATAATTTTCTAATGTTGGACGATTTATTATGTATGAATAATTCCAATCCTATCTTTTTTAAACTTTGAATTTTCTTTGATTGGTATGGATTGCAGTGAATCCTCCAACGAGGAGGATTTCCAAATCGTTCATGTAGAGGTTATGCAATTCATTGTTGTTTTTGACGTCATGTACATTCGTTAATCGTGGCTCATTGTGTATAGGCTGATCTAGTATTTTGTAACTACACAATAATGGACTGTAGTGAATCAAATAGACGGGGTACGACCAAAGCTGACTGAATAGGATCAAATAGAGTAAATAGAATGTAGTACACCGATTTTCCTAGAAGCCACAGTGGACCGAATAAGACCAAAGTAGTCCAAAAACAAAAATAATAAGGTTATTTTTCCATATATACATATCTGCCAGTGAAACAATTGGAAAACGATGACACTTCTACTTAAAGCACACACGAAAGTAGTTACTTGCAAGTATACAAATCTTACTAAATACCACAACAAGAAGTCGTACTTTTGCATTCATGCATCCGTACGTTGTCTCGTGGGTGCATCAACTTCATCATCCCCCACAACATGAGCCACCACTTCATTCAACATGTTTGCACTCAACGTTGCGATCCTCCTTGCGTGGTCACGCTCCTCAATGGCAACTTCCAACTGATACCTTAACAAAGTGTTCCTAATGTCTCCGCTGCCATAGTTGGTTCCTTCGCTTTGAGAAGTGCTAGGTGGAGTTGAGGTTGATATGTTTGGAGTTTCCCACGATGTAGACGCACCACCATGCACGCCCATACCATTACCATGCAAATACTCCATGTATGCAGCTTCGGCTTCCCTTCGATCTTTATATGATTTGTGATTGGCGTTTGGGAATTTATGAACTTGTCTACTCGCATCTAGCCAACTGTCGTATATGCCTGGAACACGACCGTTAAACACAACATAGGTTCGTCCCATCCTGCTCTACAAACACGCAATGGTGGGAATTCTTTGCACTAGAATGTGGTTGCACCTTCTAACATGTGAAGTGCGCTTTTGTAGAGGAAATGGAGCTAAAACTCGATTCTATAGAAATCGAGTTATAGCAACATCTGCCACTACATAAAATGCGGAGTTACATGTAACTCGACTTCTTATTAACCGAGTTTCTGAAATGCCGTCATTTCAATATGTCTTGTCAACAGTAACTCGATTTATGTGGTATCGAGTTTTATATAAAATCGATTTCCTTAATATCGAGTCATGTTGTCCCCCTCCCCACATTTCGGAATCCATGCACGTGTCTGGCTCTATCTGTGTTGAAAACCTTCACTGTCTGGTCTCTGAAAAAGAAAGCCTATGAGGTGAACAAAGTTTGCTAACTCTTCTGCCATTTTCCTTGTCATTATTGCATCCTCACCAGGCGTGCTGTTGCTATGGTCCCCTTCTTCTTTGTTCTGGCACATCTTCCCTGACAGGTATATATTCACTTACATAACTACTTATAATTGGATTGACTTACATAACTACTTATAATTTGGATTTCTTTCTACAACTGTCTTATTCTGACATTATGTGTGTGTATATATATACATAAATGTATGTATGTATAGATATATGTATATATAGACAAACGTACTTACCCATATCATAAGATGTATATGTGGCATTCCCAAATATATGTATATATATATACACACACATACACACACACACACACACATATATATATATATATATATGTATGTATGTATGTATGTATGTATATGCAAATATATGTAAATATAAACAAAGCTACCTACCCATATATGATCACATGTATATATATATATATATACACACACATGTATAGGTATGTTTACATATAATGTATGTGCTTAGGGCACCAATTTTTTGAAACATTTTGTTAGGAATTGCAAAAACTGTTAATGCATTGAAAATCCTGAAAAAAATTGTCCAAAAAACGATTAATTATTGTGTGCTCTTATGACATACATTATCAAAATCTTATATGTGTGTGTGTGTGTGTGTGTGTGTGTGTGTGATAGTGACATTGTATACATGTTGTTCCTAAATATGTATAGATATAGTAATGTATATAATAATTATTTTTGAGAATTTTTTTGGGAAATATGTATATAATCATTCTAAATAAACATATATGTAAACAAACATTGTACGGTGAATTCATATGATGGCATATGCATTCATTCATACATATTAACAATGATGTGTAATGTATACTGAGGTTTAAATTGTATGGCTCTTTCAGTTCTGAAAGGCTTTATTGTGTGGGTTCTGAAAAAGAAAGCCTGCGAGGTGAACAAGTTTTGCTGACCATGTTTGCATTTTTCTACTCCATATTGCATCCTTACCAAGCGATATTACAAACACCCTGATTCTTTGTTGTGGCACGTCTCCCCTAAAAGGCTAATGTTTGTGTCCAAACGAATCAAGTGTGTACACCTATAATTAGGATAGCATCATAGTGCATCTGTAAAAGATTAATTACTGTTGCATTAACATAACCCCCTATCCTCTGCATGATAACCACAATTAATTGTCCTTATCCAGGTCTGGCATGGGTCGTCATTGCTTCTACGTTTACTATGATGGGGAACAGTATTTCCATGACTTGCATGGGCTGTCCTATAAAGGCGAGTTAGTGAAGCAGAAGTTCATTGAGTTGAAATGGGAAACACACTTGAGAAAAATGCACCGGAAGATAATGGAAGCTCTACGGTTGGACAAGGAGTCACATAAGATATCCATTGTGTACCGTGCCCCCCAGAAACTTGTGAGTACTCAGGTTGTCTACAACTCAAATCCGTTGGGTTGCGATGCTGACGTGGACATGATGTGGGCAGTGATTAAGCGGACCCCCCAGTTCATAGCGTCCGACTTGTATGTAACTGTTGAGGCTGTTGGGTTTCATGGTAGTGCAAGTTCACAGCATGCCAGTCGGGTGGAAGAGCCACACTCATTGTCGGTTGACTTGCATCCTCCCTTTGCCTATGCCACGCCTTTCCCCTACAATAATCAAC
The DNA here is from genome assembly GCF_001633185.2 of Quercus lobata. Lineage (NCBI taxonomy): Eukaryota > Viridiplantae > Streptophyta > Magnoliopsida > Fagales > Fagaceae > Quercus > Quercus lobata. Next base: position 47,593,271 of record NC_044910.1, on the reverse strand, counting down.
CATGTAGTGCGGTTGATCATTTGGACAACACCGAAATGGTGGGCGCCACCAATACACATGATGTGGGAGGGTCTACTCACAAATATGAGCATGTCCAAGCTGATATGGACGGGGGAATTGATATTGATGCCAGCCGAGATGTGTACGAAGAGTTCATTGATACTGATGGACCAATGGACGACGCGGAGGTCTTAGATGTACCACTGATCGAAAATAATGAGGAGGATAGCCTTACAACAGTTCCTATCCCAGAATGGTTCACATCAAACACATGGGACAATATTAATGACCCATCACCTGCATTGGGTACAGGACATCTTACAAGTTGGCATAAAGGTGACCACCCAGCAAGGGGGATGCTATTCAAGAATAAAGCCTATGTTCAATATGTGTTGACCCTCTACTCTGTGGAGCATAATAAGCAATACAAGGTCATCAAGTCTGACACCAATAGGCTGGTAGTGCGGTGCAAGAATGAGGCATGTCTGTGGTCAATTCGGGCCAATTGCAGCAAGAAGCACGGGATGTGGGTTATCAGTACATGTAAGGATCCCCATAGTTGCTCATCCCTCCAGCTACCAACTGATGGGCGGATGATGGATTCAAAGTTCATCTCCATTGCACTTGAGAAGTATGTACGGGAAGACCTAACCCGAAAGGTAAGGGACTTGCGTAGTATGTTGCATGCAAGGCATGGGCATGATGTAACTATGTACAAGGTTTGGGAAGCCAAACAGAAGGCAGTTGCACGTATTTCGGGGATTTTGACGAGTCGTACGCAGAATTGCCACGATTTCTAGCTGCATTGTCTGATGCAGATCCGGATACTATGACCACATTAAAGTGTGACCCCTATGTCTCGGGGACTTGTATATTCAACTCTGCGTTTTGGGCTTTCGGTCCGTGTATTAGAGGGTTTAGGCATTGCAGGCCGGTGATAAGCATAGATGCAACGCACCTCTATGGCAAGTACAAAGGAAAGCTGTTGATAGCAATGGCAACAGATGGTAACAACGAGGTTTATCCACTCGCATTTGCCGTTGTCGAAAGCGAGAGCACGGAGACATGGGGATGGTTCTTGGCATGCCTGTTGACCTATGTTACAGACCGCACCAATTTGTGTATAATATCCGACAGGCATCGTGGGATACAATCATGCTTCGATGACACCACTAGGGGCTACTTGCAATCGCCCTTAACCCATCACCAGTATTGCCTCCGCCATTTAGTAAGCAATGTTAACACTAACTTCAATAGTGTGCCGTTGAAGAACTTGGTATGGAACGCAGCAACTGCGAATCAAGTTAGGAAGTTTGAGAACACCATGGATTGCATCAAGAATGTCAACCCGGCTGCGTACGACTATCTTAAGGAGGTAAATCAAGAAAAGTGGACACTTGTACATGACCATGGGCACCGATATGGGGCAATGACAACCAACCTGTCAGAGTGCTTCAATGGGGTACTTAAAGGCGCACGTAGCTTGCCCATAACTGTAATGGTGAAGTTTACATTTTACAAGGTGAACTCATACTTTGACGAACGTCGAAACAAAACCCTAGAGAAGTTGGAAGAGGGGCAAGTGTGGTGCAAATATGCCTATGACAAGTTCGAGGAAAATCAAGAGAAGGCGAAGCTCCATATTGTTAGAAGGATGAGTGCGCAACAACGGTTATATACAGTGAAGACACAGTCTTCACTGTTGAACACTGGCGGGGGAGATCACACCCATAGGGTTTCCCTCATAGACATGACATGCACGTGCGGCAAATGGGAAGCAAACAAGATCCCTTGTTCCCACTTGATAGCAGTTTGTGCCAAACACAACCATGATGCCACTGAGTATATGGATCATTTCTACCGCCTTGAAGAACGGTATCATAGCTATGAGCCTATATTCCAACCACTAAAAGATAGGTTAGAATGGCCAGAGCCAGCAGAAAGGAGAACCGTGATGCCAAACCAGCGGTTGATCCGTGAGAAAGGTCGGCCCAAGTCCACGAGAATCCGCAATGAGATGGATGACGAGGATAGGGAGTTGCCAACCTCATTGTGGATTGAGAATGGACCAAAGTTGAAGTGTGGGTTGTGTCGCCAAGAGGGTCATAACCGTCGAACATTTCCAACTCGAAATGTGGCTTCAACAAGCCATGGTGCTATGTAGCAGGTAACAATTACAAATCATAGTAACAGGGGGGTATCATAAGTTATTCTTCTTTACATGTTTAGATATTACATTATATGAGTTATAATTAAGATGTGGGCAGTAATTTGTAGATCGGAACCATGATAGTAATACCATTGTATCAAATGTAGCTCCACTTTGGGCAATCTTGTGATTACTTCTTCAAGTAGTAGCAGTTAGTCTTAACTCCTACATATTACCATTCCAAGTCTTTTGTCCCAGTTTTGGTGTTCTTTCAATCTTATTGTTTGTCGTGTACATATTCTAGTATTCATGAGGTCTCTATTTCCCTAACTGTATATGTTTTGCTGTAGATTTGTAATTGTTGCCAAGGTGTAACTGCAGATGCTCCTCATTTAAGCAGGCAAGCCTGAATGCTCTTCTATATTTGTCAATTCAATTTATTAATTACCATGGGTTGTATACTAATTTCTGTGTTGGCTACTCCTCAGAAAGGAGGCAACTTCTGAAAAGAACAAAAAGAAGGTGTCACTCAAATGCTATGACTCCATGTTTGCCTAAAACCATTGTTGGCGGATGCTGTCCAAGTTTCAACTTACAATTGTGAAGAATGTTTAAAATGCAGAAATGGAACTTTTTATTTTTGTACATCAACTGATTTAAATGCATAGTATGTCTTTACTTACAAATAAGCTTGTATATATGGATGATTTTTTTTATTCGCATAATGCAAATGGGGGAATGTTACTAATGGATGTGGTTGGTTATGATTTGTATGGATGACTTGTTGTTCACAGCATGGTTGTCAGCAGGTCCACTTTTACTATGAATAAGCACGATACTGAATGGGTGTGAACAGTGCAAGTCGCAAGCAAAACTACAAGTAGAAAGGTTATACTAAATGAAACTCGATTTTCCAGATAATGAGTTACGTAGTAGTCCATTTTCCATCCCCTACGACTGTATCCATTTTCAATTGTCAAGTATCTGGGTTACTCGATTTCTCTAGATCCAAGTTACGTTCAACATAACTCGATTTATAGGGTACCGAGTTACGTTGGAGAGCACTCTACACAGCTAGATTCCTCTTGGACTGCATCTGGACCAGTCCAATTAGCTGGGACTGGGTGAAGCCCAGTCAAGGTAACTCGATTTCCATATAACCGAGTTATGTTGAGAACAACTCGCTATCTGCAGCTTCGAGATACGTTGAAGACCATTGTGCACACTTAGAGTCCTCTTGGACTGCCTCTGGACCAGTCCAAATACCTGGGCTGGGTCGGGAAGCCAGTCCAGGTATTACTCGATTAACTTATTACCGAGTTATATTGAAAATAACTCGATATCTTTAGCATCGAGATACGTTGAAGACCATTGTCTACACTTAGATTCCTCTTGGACTGCCTCTGGACCAGTCCAATTATCTGGGCTGGGTCGGGAAGCCCAGTCAACGTAACTCGATTTAGTTATTACCGAGTTATGTTGAAAGGAACTCGATATCTTTAGAATCGAGATACGTTGAAGACCATTGTCTACACTTAGATTCCTCTTGGACTGCCTCTGGACCAGTCCAATTATCTGGGCTGGGTCGGGAAGCCAGTCAAGGTAACTCGATTTACTCATTACCGAGTTATGTTGAGAAGAACTCGATATCTCTAGCATCGAGATACGTTGAAGACCATTGTCTACACTTAGATTCCTCTTGGACTGCCTCTGGACCAGTCCAATTATCTGGGCTGGGTCGGGAAGCCCGGTCAACGTAACTCGATTTGGTCATTACCGAGTTATGTTGAGAAGAACTCGATATCTTTACCATCGAGATACGTTGAAGACCACTGTCTACACTTAGATTCCTCTTGGACTGCCTCTGGACCAGTCCAATTATCTGGGCTGGGTTGGGAAGCCTGGTCAACGTAACTCGATTTAGTCATTACCGAGTTATGTTGAGAAGAACTCGATATCTCTAGAATCGAGATACATTGAAGACCATTTTCTACACTTAGATTCCTCTTGGACAGCCTCTGGACCAGTCCAATTATCTGGGCTGGGTCGGGAAGCCCAGTCAACGTAACTCGATTTACGTATTATCGAGTTACGTTCAGAAGAACTTGATTTCTCTAGCTTCGAGATACATTGAAGACATTGTCTACAGTTAGATTCCTCTTAGACTGCCTCCGGACCAGTCCAAATATCTTAACTCGATTTCTGTATAAGCGAGTTATTCGCATGTAACTCGATTGCTCTAATATCGAGTAATTCTACTTTAACCTGATGTTCAGGATATCGAGTTACTTCGAGTTACTTCCAAACCACCACACACAACATGGATTCCTCTGAGATACACTGCGCACAGCATGGACTCCTTTTAGTCGCAGTACACATAACTCGATTTCATAATAATCGGGTTATGTGTATGACCAGGCCACTATTTAGTGCTCAAACGTACGAAGCAGCAACTGTTCAACTTCTTCTCAGCGAAAGTTTGGAGAACCAGAACAATGGCTTCTCAATGGCGGAGAGACAACGACGATGGTCCTGCTGATCGGTCCCCACACTTTTTCAAGATTATTCTGCCGAATGCTGTTCAGGAAGGAAAGCTTGTAAGTATGCTCAAATTTATAAACTAGATTCCTCTGAAAATCATATGCTAATACACTTCGTACACTTCATCTTCTTTATTTGTGATTCTTGAAAAAATGTACATTTGTTACATGTAGTCAGAAAAACTTTCATTTTGCAATACGTAGGTTACACTTTAAGAAGAACACAGTCACATAACAGAGTACTTTTGCATCGAACACTTTTATATGAACAAAAAATGAAACAGGGATAAGCGCATGGTAGAGATTGAGGAAAAATAAATACAGAGCAAGAGCAGATGGCATTTTTTTGAAAATGTGATAGGGCTTATAGGGTCACCACAGATGTATAACTCAATTTAAACTGTGAAACTGTGTCCTGGGATCAAACTAGGATACAGAAATCGTTCACTCTTTTTATCATTTGTTTTTTAGAGTTCACAAACTTATGAAGTGGCTAAGTGGCAAAAATTGTACGTCTAAATCCAAATCCTGCCCATAAACAAAAGTGGGTCATCTTCAATGTTTCCCCAACACCCCAAAACCAAATCACAGACACATTATCAAAATACAACATTTCCCCAAAATTTTTTACATTTCAACAACAACAGAGAAATGTAAAATGTTGACAGCTGTTGATGGTTATTTTGGTTATAAGATTAGGTTGTATAATTTGGTTTCAAAATTCATAAGATTTGTTACTGTTATAGCTATTAAATATAACGTCAATGTTGCATGGGCTGTTATTTTATTTTGTTTGATTTTCTTTTCTTTTTTGTGTGGGGGTGGGGGGCTGTAACTAAGAAGTATTCTGCCATCATTCAAACTTTTATTTTCTAGCATTGTGTATAAGGATTGATTGCATGTGTTTATTTCCCTAGCCTGCATTTATGTTATGGAGATTCTTTTTACAGCGGATTCCAGATAAGTTCGTGCAGAAATTTGGAGTGGACCTGTCAGATATGGCCTTTCTCACTATTCCAAATGGTAGAAAATGGAAAGTCAAGTTGACACAACATGCTGGGGGGGTTTGGTTTCAAAATGGTTGGTCCGAATTTGCAAGCTCTCATGGTGTAGCCGTGGGGCACTTGCTGGTTTTCAAATATGAAGGAAATTCACAATTTCATGTACTCATATTTGATGCCACTGCAACAGAAATAGACTATACTTTAGACGACGAACTCCAAGTTCATAGGATCGAAGATGATGAGAGTGATGACAGCTCTGTTGAAATCATCAAACACTTTTATAGGGGAGAGGGTTCAGGTTTGAATGTTACACTTTTGTAAGCAACTGGTTGATTTGTTTAGCTTCTGCTCTATTAATTTTATGTGCATGACTTCATATTTTCAACTTCTTTCAGGATCAGCCCATCCTAAGAAAGACGGTGGTGTAGCTAAAAATCTTGTTATAGCCAATGCTTTTAAATCAGAAAATCCCCTTTTCACTGTTATCATGCGTCCATCCTACGTTAATGGCAAGGATCGTGCGGTAAGCTTTTAGCTTCACTAAAATGGAATATTTTTGTAATTTAGAAATGCAACTCCCATTAACTATCATTTTTCATAGATCAATTAGAAAGATTGTCACACTAGATACTTGTGGCTGGACATTTTGTTGGTAATGATTTTTTCTTATTTGTGTTTTTAGGTGAAAAGATGTAGATCAATTAGATACTTGTTGCTGGAATATATTTGTTAAATATCTATTATTATTCCTTGTACAGAGTTTACCCCAAGACATTATCAACTACTTACCGAGAGACGGGTTTACCAAGGACTACCCCAAAGCAAGTATACTCCCTGTCAAGCTCCAGATTGTGGACCGATTATGGCCTGTGAAGCTATACATTTATGAACGAAGTGGGGGTTCATCATGTGCCGTATCAGCTGGTTGGTCTGCATTTGTGAGGGAAAATAGTTTGCGAGTAGGAGATGTTTGCATATTTGAGCTGATTATGAGGGACGGTGTTGTGTTAAACGTCCACATTTTCAAGTGCCAAGACTAAGTGGTTAGGGTGGATGCAAAGTGATGATAATATTATGTGATGTTTAGAGTGTGTTTACTTTGCAACTTTACTATTCATCCCTATTTTGTTCATCCCAGTTTGCAACTTTATTGATCGGGTACTTTTGTGATGTTTAGAGTTTCACTCTTGGAAAATTTTTAATTACTATGATGAACTTTCATATGTATTTTAAAATGAATGTGATGCTGTATTTTTTTCTGTGCTTTTGTTTGGATTTTGGCCTTTTTGCGTGTCATTCAATTATATTACATTGAATGGCGACTCTTGGATTTTATTTTAGGGGGGTCAACATTGTTATTGCTATAGGATTTTGTTCTTTTCAGATGACATTGTTGTATGTTTTGTATATATTGTAACACTTTAATACAATAACACCAAATCTAAAATTTTTAGTCATTATTTTTTATGTTTGCAAATTTAGATGTTTAAAAAATAAGTGAGAAGTTAATCCATCAATTGTGTCAATCAATATAACGTGGCAAATTGAAAAGCTTGATAGCTAAATTTTCAAAATTTCACTTGGTAGCAATTTTTCAAATGTTATAGATGAAATTGGAACTGTTTTAGGTACTGTTTTATTCAATGAACTTGATGAATCATTACTCAAAGAAAAATATCATTGTTTCCTGAAAAATCTTTGTATCTTACAAATGAATAACACAAAATACTGGTGAAATATGTACCAATACGCTATTTGCAGCCAAATTTTCCACGGCTCCTTTGCCAGATAAAAAACCACGACCAAGAGGACTGTATGGAACTATTCCAATGCCAAGCTCCCTGCATGTACAAAAACATTAAAATTCGAGAGAGATTTAGGATACACGGATGCATTCAAATCTACACAAAATGGATGATATTTTTTTTTTTGTTGCAGTATTCCTTCAAAAGAACAGTAGTGTTGCAAACGCAAGGATGAATATAAGGGGAAAATAAAATAGGAGAGAGATTTAGGATACACGGAAGCATTCAAGACACCAAAATTTATAGAAAAACATCATCTTTGAACTGAACAAACCTGCAAACAACATCTGTCAGACTCCTGTCATAACTGCTGCCATTAACTGCTTATGAAAGTGGGTCATCCACACGGCAGAAATGCAAGTAATTCTATCATTGTCATAAGGAATCATGAGTCTGGATTATTTCTAAATCCATTTTCTCAAGAAATTTTCATGAAAAAGAAATTTTCATGAAAACTGTGAAACTTACATTTTATTGAAAATCATACCACTAAAAAAAAAGTAAATAAAAAATATTAAATAAAAAGGCTCCGCATGATTTTTGGAACAACTTAGAAGACTACTTGTAGCAGTCCCAAAATGGCAGAATGATGACACTAGAATTTAGGGCAGCCTTACAAATTTCTTATTGAAGGCAAGTAATGCTTACATCACATCACAAAAATATTCATGAACGGCAATTCTTTATGTTAGCTTCAGCACAATACCTTCACCATATTGTACAAGGAAATTGAGGATCAGACACATGAATTGAGGTATCATAATTAACAAGCCCAGTCAACTTGTTATTGTCAATACCACACTAAATTAATGTTGAGAAATGATTACACCTACCAGGAAGATTAAGGGAGAAGAGGTCTATGGGTGAGACCAGTGAAAATAACTCAAGTTCTACAAAATTGAGTAACTCTGCAAATAACTCGCTTTATGATGTATCCATTTATGTGCAAGCCATTACACACAGAAATTGCATTCTTGAGATATTCTACTGCAAATAACTCGATTTTACCGGAGTCGGGTTTTGTGTGAGGTAGCCCTATACAGTTAGATTCCTCTTGGACTGCATCTGGACCAGTCCAAATATATGGGCTGGGTGGGTCCATGTGTACAAAGTAACTCGATTTCCCAAATCTCGAGGAATTTGAATTCTTGTGATTGTCCACTGCACAGAACTCGATTCAAGTAGAATCGAGTATTGTGGCAGGCTACCTTTAAACTTCGATTCATCTTGGACTGCATCTGGACCAGTCCAAATATCTGGGGGCCTAGAAAAATAACTCAAGTTAGGTATAATCGAGTTATTTGAAATTAACTCGTTGTCTGCAGTATCGAGTTATGAGAAAGCCGTTCCACCATTAACTGGATTCTTGTTATTTGTGCTACACATAACTCGATTTACGGACAGTCGGTTTATGTGCAAGCCCTTGTGCTGAAAATTTGATTGCATGTAACTCGAGTTATTGAAAATCGAGTTATATGGACATTACAATCTATTACCCATTTTTATCAACTCTTCCCCAGTTCTGCAGAACTTGCAGCTGTCCGAAATTACATCTTCGATTGCTCTCGCTTCATCCGCCTAGAACCCATAATTTCCCGCGCAAATTCGTTGAGGATTTTACATAGTAAGACTCTTTTAACGGTTGCTGTCTTTGAAATTACACATTGTTGGTGCATTATTCTCAAATTTTGCATTTTGATGCTTCACACTTCTATGTCTATGTCTATGAAGATTGTGATGAAATTGGGTGTTTGGCTAGTCAAATGCATTGTTGTTAGTAAGGTTGCCTATGTCATAGGTTGTCTTCCTTCCACAAAATGAACTTGCCAGTGGCTCCATATGCGTGTGGTATAGATATATGCTGGTTGTATGTCTGAACTGTACATTGTGCAATTTATTTTCTGTTTTTTGTAGAAGCTGGTGAAACTTACTACATGTAGCTACGAATTTTGAAAATATGTCAGTTCCTAAATCCACTTGTATGTTTCCTATATAATAAGACTTCTGTTATATACTCTAGGTCTCTAACTTCAAATTATTGACTCGGACCAAAATGCATTACAATTATTGCACCAACTAAACAACCCGTGAATAAGAATATTGTTTTTTCATTGTGTTGTTGTAAACTGCTCTAGACAGTATATTGTGTGCATGATTTTCTACACATGGTATTTGGGTACTCTTCAATTTTTGTTCTCTGCTTCAAACTTCATTTTGGTTCTGTTTTTGTGTGAGCTGATCGTGTTTGCAGTACTGACCATCGATTAGTTATGGGTCCGAAGAGGACTAAGAGGGGAAAATGCAAAGCTGCATCCGAACCTGAAGTGGTGTTTGATCAATTAAGGTTCCTCACGCCAGAAAATGAGCAAACCTTTGAAACCTTGATTAAGCGTAGGCGTATTTGGGGAGAAAGGCAAATCAATTTACAGGAACTGCATCCTTTTGTTCGTGAGAATCTACAGTCTAGGCATTGGCTATCCCTATGTACAAACATACAACCCCCTCCAGCTGACTTGATTAGAGAATTCTATTCGAATCTATCGGTGCATGAGGATCTTGGTGGTCACAAGGTGGCATCGTCCATACGTGGTGTACCGTTTACAATAACTAGGGAGCACGTATCTAAAGCCCTTGATGTACCTATAATTTGTACACCTACTTATCCAAACTCTATGTCTCCTCGTATTGATGATGTTATGGATGTTCTTTGTGGACGATCAAACAATCGGGATTCTGGCCGAAGTATTAGCTCAAGTGAGTTGACTGAGCTTAATTATATCTTCTTTAGGATAGCTTGTCACAAAATTTTCCCTATCTCTCATATCCATACAATCCCTGTAGACAGGTGTATCTTGCTTTACGCCCTCGTCACCAATAGTTCCATTTGTTTTCCTTCCCTTTTCATCGAAACCATTGTCAAGGTGCGTAGGGGCAAGTATAAGAGGCATGCTTTGTTTTTCCCAGTTCTCATCCATAGGGTCCTCAAATATTTAGGATTAAAGAACTTTCCTTCCCACGAGTTGGTTCACATCCAAGCCCCTATAGGAGCCAAATTTCTGAAACAGCGAACTGCCCAAAAGAAGGTTGTCGACCTCAGTGTTGGTCCATCCAACAGACCACGAGTACGGTCTACTACTGGAGATGTTCAAGATGAGGACATGCATGGGGATCCCACATCTGTTGTTGCCGAGGATGGTGATGATGAGATAGATGTTGACACTGTTGATGCAGCGCATACATGCCCTCTTCCTCCCTCTCTTCATGCTATGATGGAGACCATTATGACAACTCAGGCAGCCCATGGTCAGCTTCTACATGGTCTTCTTGTCGAGGTTGGAGCTATGCGAGCGGACTTAGCTCACTATAGACGTCCTGTTCCACCTTCTACACCATCTGACTCTTGATGATTCCAATTGGGTATTGTACCCAAGGGGGGTCGATTTTTAGTTCGTGGTTGCTATAACATATTTGGAGAATTGTATGACAGTTCTATATTTTGTTATTTTAGTGGCAATTTGAAGAACATGGTATCCGTTGAAAGTAATTTGATATATTAATATGATGGTTAGTTTCATGCCCATCATTACTATCATTAGTATTATTGAAATGGATGTAATGGTCTAAGAATTTTTTATGTTATTATGTGATTCTATATAATATCAAGTAGATCCAAGTTTGTGTGTAAATAACATTTATTTCATAATTCTGTACGACGCTCACGTGTTTTTAGATTATAGTAATTATTAATACAAATGGAAGGTTTGTGAAAGCACAATTCGTTTACAGGTTTTGATATTAACGATGAACCACCTAGGAGATTTTCCTTGGAACGATGGCTGAAGCTATATCTTGACTTCAGGCAACTATTTTTATTGGAGGTTTTGCTGAGCTTACATGTATTTTCCACTAATTGGATATTTTTGTCGATCTTAAATCAGCAATTATATTATTCTGAATTTGATCCTCACCTGGACTATTCCTCATGCATCATATTTTCATTACAAAATTTATTGATGAAACCTTGCAGTGTAGACTCGTCGAAAAAGATAAAAGCGACACTTGGCATGACCTCATTCACTCTAGCATTAGGTCTAACGGAATTTTTTTAATCAAATATGAGGAATCCAAATAGGGGAAGCCCCTTACATAATATATTAGATAACAGTGAGCTAAAGATAATAAACATCGTGAAGTTTAAGTATGTTGTGAAGGACCAAACACGATTAAACAGATATAACAGTGAGCTCGAGCCACTAACATCAAAGTTCTGAGAGTAAAGTGGTGCTTTCAACCTGTAAATGTGTATGGGACGTGATTGTTTGAGAGCACAATTTCAGTGTTCAAGATGGTTTTACCATATGCAATCTCTTCTAACCAACAGTCACGGATTATGAGAAGAGTGTTTTGACTACCATCTTTGAAAATGACCAACGATAATGAACACCCTGATGTTTAATGTTTTTACGAATGACCAAACACAATTAAATAGATATAACAGTGACCGCAAGCCACTAACATCAAAGTTCTAAGAGCAAAGTGGTGCTTTCTGTAAATTATTATGGCACGCGTTTGTTTGAGAGCTTAGTTTCAGGGTTGAACATGGTTTTACCATGTGCAATCTCTTCTAACCAATAGTCATGAATTATGGGAAGAGCGTTTTGAATAGCATCCTTGAAAATGACCAACGATAATAAACACCCTGATGTTTAAGATTTTGAAAAGGACCAAGCACAATTAAACAGATATAACCAGGAGCTCAAGCCACCAACATCTAAGGTATAACAGATGTGGTATTCAGTCCAAATTGGGCCTCGCTTCAAACCGACAAGTCTTTGACCACGATGTTTGATCGAATAGTCGAGTAAGTAGGTATTCCCTCAAATGCAGTCTCACATTAATTGGCTACGATTACAAGAGAAATTTTAGTGTTTCAGCCTGTGGCGCTACGTAATTTGTAAGAGTGATGGTTCTGAGACCAAAGTGATGCTTTTAACCTGTAAATGTTTAGTGACCAAAGATAATAAACACCATCATATTTACACACCATGATGTTTACAGACATTCAAAATGACCAAATCACAGAAAACACTGTGATCTTCATCATTTATTTTGTGAAAGACCAAACATAATTAATAAATTATTATTGCGAACTTGCTGGTGAAAGACAAAACACAATTAATATAGCGAAGTTTGAAGGTGACCAAGTTCCAACTCTAAACACACGTCACCAGCCTGCTTCTGTAGCACCAACTGTAGTCATATCAAACTCCTTCAATCGCAGCACATGCGCCAACAGACGCTGCTGCTTAGTCAAGTCATGTTCGGTGCTCTACACAATGTGGATACCCAGGTCGACACTGTTTCACACCCACACTCACGTGAATACAGAATTGTGAAATTGGATGCACAGATGTCTCATTTACATCTACTGTTGCAACTACTGCCCACCTTTGATGTGACATTAGGAACATTTAAAATACTGTTCATATAGCATTTTTCCTGAAGGGTTTGACATGACAAGCCCTAATAAGTGAAATTGTAATGCCTGGACCGTGAAATGAGGTTATAAATGCACCAGTGATATAATATTAACTTTCTACCCCGCTAACTTCGTAGATTGATTAAGCTATGAGTCGCAATGCCTCAACATCAAATCGTACAATGCGAAACAAGTTTGGACCTACTTCAACAAATGCATTATCACAAGTTCCAACAGATCAACAACTACATACATACACAGACCACTATGGAGGAAAATGGGTTGGAAAGAAGAGAGATTTCGTTAATATGCCAATATACACATATGAGAGTCTTGGAAGCGTCGGACACATCATGGTCGGCAAACCTACAAAACTAAGTACAGATACCACCACAATAGAGTTCACTATAGCAGAACCACCATGGTCAACCCTATACGAGAAGAGGTGTGAGTTAGAGGTGTATTGTCGATGGCACGGGTTACGAGTTCCTAAGGCACGCTCTGCCGAGTTACCTAGAGATGAACCTGCCAACATACTTGCTCGTCTTGAACAAGAGAACAATCAAATGCAAAGGCGATTAGACCGTTTTCACGCAATCCAAAAAGCTAGGAAGCATCTAAAGGGGAAGGCGCAAGAGCGAGCCATGAAGTCTATTAATGAAATTACTGCATTAGATGATGAAACAAAAATTTCAGACTTCTCAGATTCAAGCAATGATGATTTCCAAAAATTTCTACCTACGAACATTAGACGTTGTTGTTAATGTCTACACATTATGTGCAATACATGATGTTATTGTTAATGTGTAACAAATGATGATTATGTATGTTCAACTTTTGCAACTCTAAAGATTAACTGTTTATTACTTTTGGCTAAGTTTATGTGAAATCACTTTCTCATTTTTTTCATACGTGTTCTTTGTTGCGACATTCAAGTAATGTGGGTCATGGATGGACAATGTCCTTTGCTTTGTAATGTAGGGAAAACCTTAGGAAGTGAAATGCCTCCAAATTATATTTATTGCACATTACTTGTAGGAAAATTTAATAGATTCAATACATACAGACTGATCCAAACCACATAGACCAACCGCGCATATGATTCAATAATACGAATAATTCTTTTATATGAGTTGTTTGAGTCACGATATAATATGCACGTATCTGTGTATCTTAGTTGTAATAGTGTCCTACTTTATATAGATACATTACATAAAGACTCGTCCAAACCAGACTAACCACTCACTCACTGAAAATCCATATGGCTCACCCAACACACTCTTACAACGATATTTGGTTTGCTTAAAAATAGGGTAAAGCCCTAAAAGCCTGATCAGCCTTTAAAATGTTTCATTCAAGTTATTGGTTTGTTATAGCATTGCTTGAAAGCTCCCTAATATTGCAATTGTGATGATCGGAAGCCATTGATGTAAAATTTGGAAGCATAGTTTTCTTCATGTAATTTTACATTGATGTTGAGAAAATGTAACTACATTTTCTACCTGCAAAGACTCCCTGAAAATTTGTAGGGAAACAGGGGGATAAAACTCTCTACTATTGCTACACTCACTGCTCGTAATACTAGCATTTGGCAAGTGAGGTTGGAAAAGGCTAACACAGCTCGACACTGTTCGGCGAAGTCATGTTCGCAGTTCTGCATGTGCTGCTCAACAACTCGACACTATTGAACCCTGTCTAGTCATATCATCCATGCTCACGTGAACAAACAGATATGCAACATTTTGCAATGCACTATTTTCAAGGATGCAGAGGACCCCTCAAAAGTGTAAGCAAATTTTTGGGGGTAAGCTGTCCATCATTGCTACACTTGATTGATGTAGTTCTACATGTGATACTCAACATCTCGAAACTATTGAACCCTGACCACACGTACCCATTCCCACTCACGTGAATACACATATGTGCAACCCTTTGCAATGCATCGTTTTCGAAGAGGCAGAGCATCCTTGAATTGGTTATGCATCAATTTTGGGTGTGAGCTGTCCACCATTGGTACACAGATGTTGTTCATAGTGCTACATGTGCTGCTTAACAGCTTCGCAATGTTCAACCCTATCCATTCAATACACAGATATGCCTTCTTTTGCAATGCACCGTTTTCAAGGATGCAGAGCATGGCTGAAAAGTTTATGATACATTGAACACAGCTCAGTACTGTCTCAACAAGTCATGTCAGATGAAGCACAGGAATTCTGAATAGTTTTGAACAAGACATACCAAACTGGTCAGAGAAAAGTCTTAAAACCACATCCATCAGAAATAAACCATAGTAGTGATCAAAGTCCCTAATTAAATATAAGCATAAACATCACTAGTTTAAATTTTAAACAGGTTATCCTTGTCCAAACTCTGATGGTCAACCAAGTGAAATATTGAGACACTAATCACAACAGGAGTCCTTTCGATCACCTCAAAGACACAGACATCTCCTTTTTCTAAATTATTGTCTTTCGAAAATGCAACCCAGCCTTCCCCGAATCTCATTGCTTAATATGTTTTGATGGAGGGTAATAGCACAAGACATTGATGTGTGACAAATTGCTTCCCAATAATATACTTGCTTCACATATATGTTTCCAAGCCATATTTAAGAGAACATCATAATCACATTATGTATAAAGGCTCACCATATTATGTGGCCACGAGATACCCAAGAAAGAAGGATTTTTAGGCTTGAATTTTTTGGCTGCTTGGATTGCTCTCTCTCTCTTCCTCTGGACATAATCGGTAATTTTTTAAGAACAAACTTTTCTCTGACTTCATGTTTTATGGGTTTGTACATTGAGGAAGAAATGTTTGTATCATCTTCATCTAAGTTTTTGATATTTTTACCTGATGATCTTCCAATTTACAATTCTTCCTACGTGGATATTGAATCTCAATGGCAGTCTTATCAAATATAACAATATGGAAGCTTGAATTTCCTTCATATCTGAAGACTAAAAAATAACCATAATAGATAGAATGGTATTCAGCGAAATCCTGCCAACCATTACAAAACCAAGTGTTGTTATCAGCTTTCTTCAATCACACTTGCCAAATTCCACCATAGGGAGCAATGACTGTAGCTACGGTGGATAGCTTAGTATTGTTGAACCCTGACCAGAAGTACCCATCCACACTCACGTCAATACACATAGTAGCGCAGAAAATTTTGTGCATCAATTTCGGGTGTTATTGGTCCTATTGCTACATTGATGTTCGTATTGCTGCTCAACAGCTTTGCACTGTTGAACCCTGTCCAGTCATATCACCTACACGTACGTCAATACACAGCTATGCATCCTTTTGCAATGCAGCATTTTTAAAGGATGTACCTATAGCATCCCTGAGAAGTTTATGATGCATTTAACACAGCTCAACATTGTCTCGTCAAGTCATGTCAGATGAAGCACATCAATGTTGAATAGTCTTCACGTGAATAAATATGCAACCTCTTTTGCAGTACACATCACCAGCCCGCTACTGTAGCACAAGCTATAGCCATATGAAACAGCTACCTCAATGAATCACATGCACCAACAGAAGCCACTGAACAATATACTGTCAAGTCATATCATCTTTATTCACGTGAATACTTATAGTCACATCCACCTGAATACTTGTCCTTGCAAAACCCCTATATAAAGTCCCATTTACATCTACCCTTGCAAAACATCTACACATACCAAAGTCCCATTTACATACATCTACCCTTGCAAAACTTCTACACATATCGATCTAAAGTCACATTTTCCAATGTCAATGCGTAATTGGATGCTACCTCATTTTCCAAATAACTATAGAACTCAAAGAGATTCTGACGAGAGGGAATACCATGACGGAGTGGGACTTTCGTGTGAACGAGTCCAACGCTCTGCACAATGATCTCCTGCAACTCGGAGCACCTCTTGTCGAGCGTAGCTTGCTCACACTGCCACGACAAAACATGCACCAATATGAGCGTGCAGTGACGAAAATAAAAAAAGAGAACAATCTTATGATACTTCGTAGGTCTAGGTATCATATGCTACAATTGGCAGAGGAGCAAGCCGTTGCAACAAACAGGCAACTCACTCCGGCAGAACATAACAATGTCCTCAACTACGAGAACTACCTATCAGAATGAATGCCACTGTGGTGTGTGTGTGTGTGTGTTATGTCTATGGTTAAGTTAATAATGTTAGTGTAAGTTATTTTATGTTTTCTGTGTTATGTCATATGTGCTTATTGAAAAACATCATGTGTGAGAATATTTGACTTTTATGACTTATGTGAAAATAATCTACATTACGAATAACGTGCATGCTTCTCATAATCAATAATAAGGTTTACATAGTACAAATGCAACCATACATATAACACATAGTTAAGCAAAATAGTTCTCCAATAAAATCTAATTACACCACGACACGACACGATTACTCTTCATCTGACATCTCCACGTCTGACTGATAAATGGGATTAGCAAGAAGTGATTGCATGAACTACGCATGCTCGTACCACCCTTCCTGCACTGACTCTCGAATCTCGACTTGGGTCCGATATCGATTAAGACGTATCTTCATTCGATTATTTTCTTCTCTTATGCGGTTCAATGCTTTACGAAGTTCGTTGATGCTGTCTCTGGGCATTTGTGATGCGAGTCGCCGAGGCACTGGCAACTTAAAACCAACCAACTCATCATAAAACATTTGTTGTTCACGAAATAACCAAGCCCACTCCTGTCTCATGGTATTGTGAACGTAAGCCTATTTCGCAAATTCGGATTAATTGGATAGCTGAACTCATCTTCCAATACCCAACAACGACCCATAGCAGTGAACACATCATGAGGCCTATAGAGTTGTGGGTTGCTAGAACCAGACATTGACACTGAATACAATAACACCAAATGATCAAGTTAACAGTGTGTATCAACTGTTGCTAAATAATGTAATCCTGCATAGAATGGTACACAGCAAAGACATTCATAAAATTGTGTATTATTGCATGCTAAAAATGAAATACTAACACTAACACCAACATTTGACCATAAACAATAGACATTGTTGGTAATGTCTACACATTTTCTTCAACACTAAATGTTGTTGTAAATGTCTGACCAATGATGATTATGTGCAATACAAAATGTTGCTATAGTAAAGAAATTATTTCATTCTCTTCTGACCAACGTTTACTACAACAAATAACCAAAATCACACCAATGTACTTACTTCACATTCATTCAACCTAAAAAATCAAAATTTAGTACAATATCAAATGAAAATAACATTGCCCTAAAATTGTGATGTGAATTTTTTACCTGAAGTGATACAAATTTCAATTGAGTTTGAAAGCCGCTGTTGATCCGTGGAGAAGTTCCAACTCAGTTCAGCAGAAAGCGTCCTCAGTTCAGCAGAGAGCAAGGCACACTGAGTGGGAGAAGGTGTGTAGAAATTATAAGAGAATAACTCAACTTTATGGATATCAAGTATACTTTATAACTCGATATTACAGGAATCGAGTTACATTGAAACACTCCACCTGACACAAAGACAGTACGAAATCAGGGTTTATAATAGCATAACTAACTCGATTTTTAACTAATCGAGTTATGTAGAGATTCAAAAAAAAAAAATGCCAGCAGTGCGGGAAAAACCTGTATATAACTCAATCATAGGAGTATCGAGTATTTCATATAACTCGATTTTAGTATTATCAAGTTACAAAAGAGGGGCATTTCCCTTTTTAGTTTCAGAATGAGGGCACAAAGATGTTTAATTTCCGAAAAAAGGGCATTTGCCCATTTTGGCCCACTTTCAGTACTATTAAATTCAGTGAACAAGTAGAAAACGAAAAACGAAGCCTCAAGTGCTCTGTCCCTCCCAATAACCTAGGTACACTATCTTTTGCATATCTTTTTTCTTAAAAAGTTACCAATGTACTGAGCAAGTCGGTGGTAGTGTCGAACTATAAAGCCCGTGTGGACATTTTATACTACTTCATTCACTAAACTAACTTGTATAGACTATGCAAAATAATCTGCTAATCTATTTTTAATGAAGCAAATTCAATGCAGCAAGCAAAATGGTAAGTAAACATGTTTAAGTTTATTTAACCGTGTTGAATGACAGGTTACTCTATGGTGGTGGTAATCATTTCGTGCTTAAATTTTAACCTACTAATGGAAACATCAACTTTCCTGCTACCCATTACATCTTCACTATGATTACTTCTACAAAGAGAGCACAACCACACATACATAAAGAACAGGCCATAGATATCCAGAAATGCCAGCCATTCAGCTACATTTTTTTTAATGGCAATTCAGCTACATTCTCTATCTATTTGAAAAACGTTCCATCTATGGTCAAATATGGTACAACTGGGTCCCCGGAACACAAGAAAGAACAATTGCTGCACCATTTGGTACCATAAAGAAATTCCTTGGGGCCAACACAAATTGTTAACTAAATTTTGACTTTCAAGTCATTTTTTTTTTCCTTACCAACCCAAGAAAAAATTATCCTTGCATCTTCATCGATTAAAGGATCCTTTTTGGCATGTTAATATTCCGTGATGCACCCAGTAGACAGAGACCTGGTTCTTCACTGTGATTTCTGTGAACTTAGGTTCAATCAACCTTCCAGAATGTTCATCTTCTATGTTAGATTCACTTCAAGCTGTCATTATTTATTCAAACTTGGGGAAAGAGGAAAATTAAGAATCATCAACATATACTAAACTTAACATAATAGGCTTTTAAGTTAAATCCCAAATTAGTTGGGGTTGGCCTCAAGAATTCCTCTCCACCATTTTTATCTATATACGACCATCTTATTCATTCAATCATAGCCACATAGACCATGTATGACTCTACGTACATTTTGACAGTAGTGTTATTGTAGGAAGCTTCCAACGAAATCCCTCAGAAATAGTTAAACATCTTAAGTTTCTAAGTTTCTTCCATCCCCACTCTATTGTTGTACATTAAGTTACAGAATGGCTTGCCAACACAGGGTGGGGGTGTATTGCATCTTATCATGTTCAACTGACACTTAGATCAGTTTATGCAATTGATAATACAGTCTGCATATGACAAAATCACAAAAAGCTAGAGACCATCATAAATTGCTAAGCATCGTGTAAAGTTGTGATTTACAAATTTTGTATTGTGCTGGCTTTTATTCCATGCCAAATTTAATTGTAATTTTATTCAATCTTTTGTACCCTATATTTGTTGTGGGAATTTTTTATAAGGGTTGTGTGATAGTGAGAGAGAGTGTGAAGACTCAAGCTACTAAAGAATGAAGTGTTTTCGCAGGTAGCTCGTGACTTAGCATCCTGCGAAGTAACTTATGTGCTCTGCACATGCTGGAATGTGAAGAGTCAGGCCAGATGGAGACAACTGTGTCTTGCGAGTATCTCGTGGGTAAGGCCTTCCCACGAGACACCCGCAAGACATTTTGTTCTGCCAACCTGTTCAGTTTGATACACACTTTCTGTGCCTACACTATTTATACTCACATTACCCACAAATGTAATAGAGAGCTTCTGAGGGAAAACCCTAGCTAAAACACTTGAGAGTTAGAAATTGTTAATCCAACAATTTTTTACACCTTTGTTTGTGGATTTTCCTTATCTCCTACCTCTCCATTTCCATACCATTGAGAAATCAATTGCCCAAACACTTACCACACCTTTTGAGAGTGTCCAGTGAGGTTTTGGTATTGCTGGAAAACATTGGAAGAAGCCAAGGATGCAGATGCAACATGGAACTTGTTGCGGGAACCGTAGAGCTAGACAAAACACGGTTCCGAGAAGCCTTGTTGGAGTAAGAGCTTGGAGGGCTTAGGTACAGAGGGTAGATTAGGCTTGAAGGGTCTCTTGCTTACCCATGTATTCCAACTGATTGTCTAATGGATCGATTTCCGCTTGGAGGGCGGCAGAGAGATTTTTTGCTGAGTTCTTCGGTTTCCTCTTCGAAAACACGTCTCAGTGTTATTTGTGTTTGCATCTTTCTTCCCTACTCTTGTTCATTTCATTTTACTGCTATGTTGCTTTAAATATGAATTAGAGTAGCTCTCCTGCATGTTTGCTTGTGTTTACACTATTCCGCACTTAGTATTAAGTTAGTGTAAAAACAACCAAGCAGTAATTTGAATTGGGGGTCTAAACGAGCTCTAGTGTTTTCACACATTTCGAGCTTTCACATTGCACTTTAAAAATTGCTAGAATCACACTATTAGAGAAGATGAAATACAAGAAACCACATAGTGGAAGCTACCTAATTGATACCCATATAGGTAGAACTCACTCTTGAAAACTAGCTTGCAAGAAAATCAGCTTGCAAGAGGAGGGTGCCCAAGAGCTACACATGGTTAAGCTTACACTTAATCAATGTGGGACATTAGGATCATAACACTATCCAATGGAATTGTGTGTGTTCGTCATTTTTTGTGGGCTTGTATATCACACACATGCACACTAATGCATCTACCAATCTACTTACATGCGATATGCATTTCAAATTTTTTTTTTTTAACACTAAAATAAAATTTTCACTTATAAAAGGAAAATGGGGCAAGGCCCAAGTACACTAGGTGTACACTACACCTATAGGACACTTAACAAAAATTTATATTAAAAAAAAAAGATAAAAGATAAAATAAACATGTCAACAAAGATTAAAAATAAATAAATTAAAAAAAATTATTGGTAATAAGACTTTTATTGAAAGAACTGAACATCGTGTTCACGATGGTGAACACTTTGAACAAGCAACAAAGATACAAAATATCCAGAGAAAATTGTTTAGTTACCACGGACTTGAGAGATTCAACTCTGTTTAGTTAACAGTTCAATGTCAGCCCCAACTTCAGCAATTTTGGCGTCTTTAGAGGCCTTTGCTGCTTTGGCAATGTCCTCAACATCAAGGTCCAAGGCAATTTTTCTCACAAGACCATCAAGCATCTGTATTATGAAACACAGTAATTAAATTACTAATTAATCCAATTGGCCAGTTCAAAGGTAAAATATTATACAAATACATATTTGATACCAAAAATTTATTTCAGTGCAGTAAGTCTATGCTTCAGTTAAGTTTGTTGAGTCTTTCTCACTAAATTCCAAACCCTTACCCAGTTCGTGCTTAACATCATATCCAGCTTAATGAACCCATGACATCATATACACTAATATATTTTGTTTTACATTTCCTCTTGCATGCATACGAAACTTTGCTCAGGGCAATGAGTTTTTGTGTTTCCAAAAAAAGAAGTTATATTTCCCAGATCCTTGTTTCAAGCATGACACCAATATTTCACCAGCAATTACGAGATGAAGAAAAGAGAAAAATAAATAAATATAAAATCTTGGCCCACTCCTTCAGTGATTACATGTTATCTAACATAATGGTTAGGCTTGGACAGAAGATTTTTATAAAGCAGTGAGTGACCATCGATGGACTATTTTTGTTAAATTTTTCACAGTTGTTTTAGCTTTCACAAAAAGAATTATGAAATGCCAGCACAAAACTTTGGTTTCAATGTACAGCTCAAGCTTTATCTAGCATACTCAAAATTACAAGTTTGACCATTTTCAAGTGAGAAATATCAAATCATTTTCCCTCTGGACCAATCAATTCATATATAAAAAATATCTGTATTCCAAAAATGAAAGCATACTTTTAAAAGTCTAAAAATTATATGGCCAAATCTCCAGTGAATTGACATACTATTCAGCATAAACATAAACAGATCAACCAACAGATACGAGTGAACAAGAACAAAATAAAAAGAAACCAGCGATCCAATGGCAACTAAAACACGGAATTTCGAATCAACTTCTAGATTTTCCTCTTCCACAATCTGTTAAAAGAAAAAGTACTATGATGCATGTATATGAAGATTGACATTTCTTGAGAACATCAGGAAACAATGTAATCTATCTAAAACAAAATGCTAAGCATTTGGCTGGTAATGTAATCAAAACATACCACAAGAGCTGCTGAAAGAACTTGAGATTGACCTTCTTGATCCTTCTTTTCAATTAAAAGCACAGCGTAACTGTCAAGCTCACCAGAGAACTAAATGTTAGGGAACTTGACTAACAAGGTAGTTTAAAAATATATGCCTAACTTCTACCTTCCTTTACTGTTTGAATGACTATAATACTACAAAATGCATAAAAAAGACCTTTGATTTGTGACAAAGGTGTTAAATGATCTACTCTATCAAAGGTGAGGGCAGTCCCACGTGGAGAAAAAATCCTCTCCTTTTACTCATGATCACACCTGCTTGACCCAATCATAACGTGAAAGGAGGGGACCTTTTCAAAGTCAGACCAAGCTGGTTGAACAGAAAGAGAATCAGTAAATGATAGTGCAGTTTGTTTCCATAATTTTTGTAAGCGGATGGAAAAACACATAAATTCTCTCAATACAGAAAACTGGAGTAACAAGATAATAAGCGGTTGTAGTACAACAATAAGGAGATGACAATAAATTAACTGTGAAAACATAAATTCCAGGAATCACAAAACAAATTCTAAAGAGCGTTTGACCAACTCCACTTTTCACTGTTGCTCAAGAATCCACTAAAAGAAACACTATGCTGGCAAATTTATAGTTAAACAATTACTTACTTGAGTATTAAAGTGGAGTAAGACAACTGCAAATTCTTATTTGGAGATGAATAACAACTTGAAAACGCATCAAGAATCTGCAAAATCAGTTAAATAAATAAACAAATACAAGAAGCAATTGAATATACAAACCGAAAACATGCTCAGTGTGTCAAGCTGTGCAGATATTGCCTTAACAATCATCCAAGTAAAAGGCCAGAAAAAAGGGAAATGTTTTCTCTAATTGACTTATCAAGTACCCATTACATTTCCACCCAACAAGAGATGTGTAACAAAATACTCCAGGGATTTAAAAAAAATAATAATAATAATAATGAAATTATCAAAGAAAAAATATTTGGTACAAGCTAGTATTCTTATTGAAGAAAAGGTCAAAGCCAGTTATAAAACATGAGATTTCCAATGTAATCCTGAGAAAGGCTTCAAGGGAACAATAAATTAGCACATAAAGTATAAAAGGCACAGGTAAAAACTATATTATGTAGAACACATTAAGTGCTTGTCAGCAACAGTGTTAATACCATATATCCATACCATATCTAATAGACACATAAACCAACACCCACCCACTGCACATAGAGAGCACACAGTGCTCAAAACCACATTCAAACTAAGGCCATTGCTTGGCATGCAAGATCAAACTCAGAAAATAACAATGAAGAAGCGAGTCCCAACCTCACTACGATGCTTTTGTAACCAGTTGTAGAAACATGAATTTTTGAATAGATTAGTTACAGCACGGATGCTCGTTAAGAGGTTTGCAGGAATAGATGGATTTGTTGTGACTTTCTTGATTATTTCCGATAGTACACCTGTGTTGAGCTCACAAGGTCAACAGTCAAGATAGAATTTGGTAAAGAACTATCCATAAAGAAAGAAGCATGCCACATAACAAAAGCTTTGCCTGTAAGCCTCAACAACCAGTTCATTTAAGATTTCAGGATTATAACTCTTTTAATATATATATATATATATAATTTGAGGATATTTCCTCAGATGATGTAAGTAAATAGGAAATTAAGAATGATCAGATATATTTTCAGAAATAAAAAATATTTAGGTCTCATCTTTAACTTCAATACCATTTTCAGCTTCAACATGCTTGAGAAGTACGGTCACCCCATCTGGGTGCAGGACAGTCATCCTCAAAATATCAATAACTGCAAATTGACAGTATAACATTAACCAAGTGAGCGAAACTATTTTCATGGAACCGTAATGTTACTCATTTTTTTAAAAGAAAAAAAGCATGATACTGTAAAATCAGACTCCAATACAATCCAAGAATAAGTGAAAATCAAAGCATTCAGAATTTACATAAACAGCATTTTCATTTATTAATAAAACTAAATAGTACCTACAGTTAGTGTGCCACAATTGCATCTGAGTACAGAACTCAGTATAGCATTAATACAAGGAGCACAACCAAAGTTATTTTGAAATTTAGTATTCAGATTTTCATTTGTCTTATGGAATTGGATTAGTTCAAATTTTTTATTTTTCTATTTTGGATTCAGACAGGGATAAGATTTCAGATTATTTTTTAGCTGAGAGTTCTATGGGATGTAAACTTTTGTAATCCTAGAAGCACTATAAAAATGATACAGGTGGTTTTTTTATATTATTGAATAAAATTGTCTTAGTGAGAAATTTCTTTATCTGCTTGTTGCCGTTGTTGGTGATTCCAAGCAACCCCAAGGAGGTGAAGCCTAAGGTTTTCAAGCTGCTATAGGTGGTGAAGCCTAGACTGTCCTGCATCATGCATAGAGCTCTATAATATACATATAAGTTTTGGCCCCAATGGGACCTCTTTAATTCTTATACAAAAGTAAATTGCATGGCACCTCCAAGCTTAAATCTCATAAAATTGAAAAGATCTTTCTATTGATAAGTAACAGATGTTCTAAGAACAAAACAGGAATACCCCTAAACATCAGATAATTCAGGAATCAAATAATTCATTAAAAGAAAATGTCGTCTCTGGGAGACGTTAAGATATATTAGGAAAAGATTAAAACAGATCTAAGAAAACCTTTTTTGGTAGGTAAAGAAGAACCAGAGAACAGCCATTAATATCATTTAGAAAGCTCCTCCCTAAGTTTTAAATTACCAATATGATACTAATGGGAATCCTGTAATTTATGCAGAAGCCTGAGAATTTTGGCATGCTGACCTGGAAATATCATTGCCAGAGGCCATGATTTTAGCAATTTCAGTAACAAAGCAATATCAACATCTGCTAATTTGCTACTATGATAGTGTGACGTGTCCTTCATAACTTTAATAATGGCACCAAGTCGGGAAAACTCAAGCTCTGTCAAAGATAAATTCTTATTTTCCTACAACAGATTGTCAATAAATCCAAGTTAATCAGGAGTTTACTTCGTGGTAGAGTAGAACTTAATCAGGAGCTCAGTCAAAGATAAGTTCTTTTTCTGACAAAGTAGAATTTACTTTGTGATTTATCCTTCAAGATGAACATACCGGGTCAGAGAGTAGAGCATTGTTAAACTCTGTAATCTTTTTGAGGATCCCATCAAACTGTGCCATATCAAAAACAAGCACTCCTTTCTGGAAACAAAATGATAGACAAAGAATGACTGGGTGAAAAGAGACACCCAAGTACTTGAGAGAGGTAAATGCGTCTTTTGAAGCCACCCTATTGACGAACCCAACCAGCAATATATCAGATACTCAAATAATGATCCCTATATAGATATAAAACTAACAGTCAAAATATCAAAATACACTGGAATATCAAAACTAACAGTCCTGGAATACATAATTAGCATATCAAAATACACTGCCCAAAATGCTCAAGGGGGTAAAACTCGCCTCAAAACAGCCAGAGCCCAATTACATGACATATCTACCAAACAACGAACAGCAAAAAAAATTTGTATGGAAGAATGAAAACACAATCAGCACAGTGAGAAACTTCTATAGACAACAACAACAACAACAAAAAACCCTCATAATTCCCTTGTACAACTGAGGATTAATACCAAAGAGAAAAGTTTCATAAAATACCAGAGGGTATAAATACAAGCATAACATTCTAACAGAAATACAAGAAAAAGAATAATAAACATAAAATTATTTAAGAGGAAAATAAAAACCCAGAAGTAATTAAAAAAGCAGTCTACAACTCTAAGTGAAAAGGTGTCAATCCCAACCACAATGGAGTAGAGCCATAATAGTCAAGTAGGGAAGCCAAAGAGCCTCTTTTGGCTGGAGAATTACGGAAAACAATTCTAAAAAGGTACATTGCATTCACTAGGTAATATTTCATGTGAAACAAATAAAATATAATACATGAGCTTTTACAATCACTCAATATATACTTTTTTACAAGTTCCCTAAGAATGGACATGCAATTCCTGGAAATGCATCTTAAACCCCTTGACTGATATATCCAAACCTATTAACACTACACTGTAACAGCATACCTTAGGAATGTGCTTGAAAGTGGGTTTTGCTGAAACAGCTGCTAAATAAACAAGAATATGAAAAAAAATTAGAGCCATAGTCTTATATTGGAGGTTGTGAAGTAAGTCAGGCATTCAATACATATTAGCATATGCAAGAGAAAGTAACATACAGTAACAGCAATTTTTAATTTTTAACTAATACAAATACAAATACGTACCAGACATTCTGGAAGTTGCTCCAGGTATATAAGCACTAGCTGAAATGAAAAAAAGAAAACATTAGACAAGCAAAAAGGAAGTGATTACATCAATTATCTCAGACGTTCACGTCATAGTTCCATAAAAATATTGTACTTAGAGCCAGTAAAGGGATCACGAAATGATGAATCCAGGGTGAAGTCCTTTTGTCCAGAATTTTGGAGTATAAACTCTACAATTTGTTGTCGATAGGAAAGAGGTAGATTCTCCTTGAGAAGCCATTTGTCAGCAGTAGCCTAAGGATTATCTGAAATATCAAATTTTATGTCATTGTTTTTTGAATTAACAATTACATTCATGATTCATTAGATGTCAATGATGTAGTAAGTTAAACAAACAACAATTAAGGCCTAAACTAAACTAAGGTGGAGGGTGAAGTCATGGTTCAAGACCCATCAGGTGTGTGTGTAAGGTGGAAAGGAAAATGAAGAGCAACAGATATTGCAATTATAATCAACCACAGGAAAAAAGGACCAAGAAAAAAATACCTGATCGATTGTAGGGCAACTTACGAATAGGCTCCCCATCTCCAATATCGACATCAAATACTGAGTAACAACAGAATAAAAGACTGAATCGGTACTTATTACCAAAAAAATAGTAATAAATAAATGATATAGACAAATGGTCAACCATATTAAAGTAGTCAAAGAACATAAGATTCTGACCATAGTCATATTCAATCCCATCAAGAACAGGACGCCTCAGGTTATCATCCGGTCCATCAACAACTTCACCAATCGTAAAAAAAATAAAAATAAAAATAAAAACATAAGACTAATTAAAAATTTTCAAATATTAGAGAAAGAGAGAACTAAAGTGCAAACAAAAAGGGCGAATGTAAAGGTACTCGGAAAACAAACTAAATGCACTAACATGCAAAATTAAATGCATAAATCTTTAATGGTCCAGCTCAAAACTCATTCCAAATGTCAATTTAAACATGAGTTAAAAGAGGGGAATTCAACATAAATAAGTAGAATAGGAATAAGGACAATATTAAAGCCATTTGCATGAAAGTGCAGGACACCTCACTCAACAATTATAAGTCAAGACTACTAGATAGAGCACATTTTTAGAATCCCGCAGTCTCAGAGATTGCATTAAAAAGACTCCCCATAAACTTCACTACCATCCATAAAATTAAGTAAATGGGTGATGAAAATACAAACACCATAAAAAAGTCAGAGATAGGGGGGAAATTTTGGTGAAGACGGACATAGGCTGTGGCTGTAAATATCACACAGCAAACTGGACCTGTAACCTGTCTATCCACTTCCTAGTTTTTATTCACAATTGAGGGGGAAAAAACAAAAAATTTCCTGTCACATCATCTGTTATACAAGAGATTAAATTTTTTTTTAAAAATGAACAAACTTGCAGAGCGTAGGATTCTAAGAAACACCACAAAAAAGAAAGGAAGAAAAGGAAAAGAGCATATCAAGCGCCAGAGAGGCAATCACTTAATATTGCATTGCACATAAAACCATAAATCTAACTGTTGATACAGTTGTTAGAATGGAATTGTAAATTACCTTATCCCACTTCTATTCCCTCAAGTTCCAAGCATATGCCACACCATTGTCCCCCTCTCTGATGACTTTTGTCTGCCCATCACTCATCCCTGATATGGAAGAAAAGAAAATACAATTCATATTAAGCAGCATACAACAGCAATCAGGTGCAACATATCAATCCTGCATGAACATCCGAACACTGATTTTTTTAATACATATGGGGAAAAAGGAGTCAACATGGCAATATTCATGGAAGCTCATTTTCTTCTTATTGTGTAAATTAAATATATATATATATATATATATATATTTCAGAAACTCTGAAAAGAAAATGGCGAAGGCAAAGCCCAGTCACATGCAAACTACACAAGTAATAAACGTTTCCTATTCTTTACTGACAGCATTTTATTTTTGGCTGAAGAAAATCAGACTTTGAATCAAACAATATGACTCACACTGAAAACGTATTTGAAAAGGAGAAATCTCTGATACAACAATTATAATAGAAGAAAACTTGTCAGCCACAACTTGAAATGGAAAATAACTGAGAAACTGAACTGAAAGATATTTAGTAAATTTAACTAAGATACCATTCAGCTAAATGTACAATTAGAATCACACCTGGAACCTGTAAAGCCTCCAGCCCTGGTAAATCATCCAGTTTTAATCCTCCAACCCTCTTCCTAACATAAACAAGTCCCAACATGAAAATAAGTCAAAGTTGACAAGTAATGTTGATCCAAGTGGAAATTACAGGTGATAAATCATAAAATCCATCCAAAGAATTTCTGGAAATCAGAAATATATTCATAATTAGGAATAAGTCGAGAACTTCAGAATTCAAACAAAATTTAAGATAATCATGTAATGAGATTTCAAGTGGGAAAAAGAAGTGAAGAGGTCCATTGTATAGGACATATTACATGGCAAGAACCAAAACTTAACATACCCAAATATGAAGCTTTTGCTAATCCTTTGTCCCTTAGACAAGAATGTTTACAATCCACAATAGAAGTCATCACATGACATCCACGTCTTTTTTTCTTATTCTTTTTTTAATTGGTAGACATCCACGTCTTTTAATGTTAAGAAATTCCATATCCGTAAAATGTATAAATGGACATTTAATATTGAAAGTGAAGAAAATGAACAAAAATTACTGAAGTTTCCTCTTTTCTTTTCTTACATTATTATTATTATTTTTTTTTTGGTGGGGGTGTGTGGGGTGTGGGGGTGATGAAGGGGGAGTGAATTTGAAATGTAAGAAATAGTATGGGCCAAAACAGCCAATCTGAAAAGGTTCTCCCAAAACTCTATAAATGCACAGAATAAATCTGAGCCAGGCAACAACACAGATCAATTACTATTTCAGCTTGAACAAGAATCAAATGTGAGAATACGTGTGAGATTCTGTTATTCCACGTGTGAAACTCCTCCAACTTAAATACATGGAAAGCTACAAGTAGTTTTACATACAGAAAATACAAAACTACAACAACTATACTACACTAATGTCGTTTAGACAGAAAAATCATTTCTTCGCTGCTTTCTTCTTTTGCTTCATTTCTTTTCTGTCTTTCTGATGTGGGCTGCAATCTTGATATCCAAGCACAAATAACTTCTCCGAAAAAAGGATGAAAATCAGAAATAACTACCTTTCCATATATTTGCAAAACAATCTTCACTACCACTGACAATAAGTCCAGAGACATGTGAATCAACTGAATAGACAATGGAAGTATGACCAACCATCTCCATTAATACCTCACCACTTAATGCCCATAATCTTATGGAACTGTAGCAATGAAAACAAATTAAAAATTAGGGATGCCTATTACACAAAACAAATGTGGGCAAGATTAATTTGAAAATTCAAATGAGGAATTGAAAAGAAAAAAAAAAATAAGTAAAAAATTAAATAAGAACAAAATTTCCAAGAGACAACAAAGAAGCTTGTGTTATCAACAAATATCTGCAACCAGTTGAAACACCAAGTATGACATCTAGTTAATATCTGGAAGTTTGGTTACATGTGGGGAAGGTGTTAGGCACCTCACAACGTCTGTCCAAGGACAATCTTTTGTTTTGATAAAATCTTAATTTTCAGAGATTGGTAGTAAAAAACATGATTTTGGCATTGGCTTTCAAGGCTTTGCTTGCATGGGGGCTTTGAGGTTTTGGCTTTTGAATGGGTGTGGTCCCAATCTATGCTTTCCTAAGGCATTCGGGCAAAGTACCAGATTTCCATGGTGAAAATCCGGCGACATGTCACCTTACTTTCGTAGTGGAAATTGGGCATCTCTTTGCTTTAGGTGACATGGACTGTGACAATCACACCGAAAAGGGCGAGCAGGTATATATACATACATCATGCACAATGCAAACACACAGAGCACGAAAGTGAATGCGTACACCCCTAAAGCATAACCCAAAATATAGGTGTAGAAAAGTAAACAAGGGTTACCATATTCTAGAGATGAGGACGAATGATACAGGACATGATATACCTAATACAACCCATCCAAGAGAGAAATGAGGGAGGAGGGAAGGGGATTTAAAAGAGTACATAACCAAATGGGAAAAGCTAGACCCCTAAACTTACTGAACATAACCACTTGGCTTATATCCACATGCTCACATCCTCGCCCTTTCTGCTTACGCCTGGGAGACTGTGCCCTAGCTCCATATGTTTGCACTCCATGCATGTACATGCAAAGGTAAAGACAAGAAACCAACAGACAAGCAATGGAAGGAAAAAATACAAATAGTATATGAAAGAGGCATAAAGCTTATAAGCATGATAGGCATGGCAAGCAAAGGAACAAGAAAGCAAGCAAACAAGCGAAAAGGCAAACAAGTAAGAAAGCAAACAAAGGGTGGTGTCTGCGAGGGACAAATGTAGGTTTGGATCTAATGTCCATAACTTCATTGTGTTAAAACATGGACGACACACTAGCAAGCAAGACTTATGCATGGACATGTGAGTAAGCGTGTAAAGATGCATAGAAAGCCAATGGGTGGCATAAACAAGCATGGTAAGCATAGCATTGCGTGGAGCGAAAAAGGGAAGGGTACACAAGGAGCAACCCGGCATCCGGAGATGCCTCTCAAATGGTTACATCCGAACAAAGCCTCGTGGGCATCAGATGTAACCACACAAGGTCAAGCTCGCGAAGGGCGCCAAACATGGCAAAGCCTAGAACTAAAGAGGCTAACAAAAGTATAAAGCATAGAAGCAAGCAAGCATAGACATACAAATAGGAATGATCCAAACCCGTTTGATATGGGCCTTTGTGTATGGACGATGACAAGGACCATAGGGTCTAGATCGGGTCCTAACCATTAAGCCAAAACTCAAGAAAATGCAATAAAAGGAACAAAAGGGGTACAATAGCACATGGTAGGACAAAAAAGGTCTAGGCCTAAGCACATAAACATAGCATGAAACACGCAAGCACATAGATGATGGCATAAAGCATGTACAGAACATCAATCTAAGCATGTAAACACACCGATCTACACATATAAGCATGGAAATATGCATGTAGGCATGTAAATGTACATCTAAGCATATGGATGTAAGCATAAAGGCATGGAAGAACACAAATCCAAGCATACAAGCATGTGAAGGCATAGACATAGGCATAGGAACATAGAACATGCATATAAACATGTAGATCTAAGCAAGGCATGGTGGGAGACATGATATCAAGCATGTAAGCATGTAGACCCAAACATCAACACATGGGAAAGAGAAGATCTAAGCATCTAAAGCATGACATAAAGCATAAAACCTATAGAAGAGGCAGCTAAAACATGGACAAACATGGAAGCATATGGAAATAAACCAAAAACAAGCTAGAATTAAAATAAAGCAAAGAGCATGCTAGATAAAGCAACAAATCATGTTATCAAGGCAAAAAAAGCAAAATAAATGCTAGAAAAAAATTTAGAATGTTAGGGGTGTGGATAGTAGCTAAAAAGCTACATTCACACCCCTAAACCCCAAATCCAAAGTGCAGAACCAAGGAGAAGAAGATTGGGTATAAGAACAATACCTTGTATTTTTGGTGACAAAGGAAGAATCAAGAGGCTCGAATATGTTTTTTGTGTGTTTTTATGTGTAAAAGTGTGTTTGAGAGAGAAGAAAAATGTGTAGTAAACAACCAGGCAGAGAGCAAAACCTAGAAAAGTCTTTCTTTCTTTTTTTTTTTTCTTTCTTTTTTTTCTCTCTCTCTAGTCTGGAGGTGCCTGGGACCTTTTATAGCCTTGGCATGCTTTACAAGGCAGTGGCCCTTATAGGCGGCCGACAGCCCTTCAAGGGCAACCACCTTCAAATGACCTCGGATCTGGTTGATCTTGACACCTTTGGAAAGATCTTGACTTCTTGTCTCTAAAAAGGTATGGAACCTGAAAATCCAACAATCAGATCAAAAGTTATGGCTCCTAGAAGTTAGTAGTGCATCAATCGGTGCATTAACCCGATTTTCATGATATCTCGACTGTTCTAACTCCAATTTCGACCCATCAATAGTCATTGAATTGAGAATTTGATAATCTTTTCAATTTTATTGGTTTCAACCCATTCTGACAGCCGAATCAAATTTAGGGTTTCTAGGACCCACTGAGAGTCGCCTCCGGATCAAACTTGGTCAAAGTTGCCAAAAAATGTCTGAGAAGCTTGGGTATGATGAAAAGTGATATTTTACGTGGATTTTGACTTTGTTTGACTTTCGGTCAACCCAGGGTTGACTAGGGGCGTTTTAGTCATTTTGGCTGAAAGAGGCATTTTGAATGCTCCAATGTCCGAACGGGTTACGCTATGTCATTCTAGATGTTCCTGTGGCCCTATGGAGAGAAGGTGATATTTTTGGATTTTTTGAGGTCCGACACGCAAATCGAGGACGGACAAAATACGGTATCAACACCGATCACATCTAGTGTAGGGTCAACTTCCTTTGTCCTACCTTCCCCTACTCCTTTCTTGTATACTTTTCATTTACTGTATCTATTATTTATCACATAAGCTTTTTCTTGTTTTTGTTGACTTTCATTTGTATCGACCTTGTCTTTGATTTATCATGCATTTTTCAAGTGCTTCAAACTCGATCTCAACTTCATTCATGTAAGAGACCCAAACTTTGTTCTACGATCCGAGATCTTCATGCATTTTGACGGGCAGCTCAGGGCATTACACCTGATCCTCGGCTGTGTCCCTTCCCATACCAGCTACCAGCACCCCATATCTGCTCTGACGGTTGGCAGCCCTCTACTATCGTACATTGGCATTCACTTGCCTAAATTCTTGCCAAGAGGCCTTATGGTGGGTGAAGCTCGAGAGAAAGGGTCTCGATTTGTAAGAGAAGGCTCCTTAGTACTATTACCTGAGACAGTTCAGCGGACTTAGTCTTCCACATTAGTGCCGAGCACGTCCCTGTTGAAGATCCAGCCATTCTAGAACCAGCCAATGACATGGTTCAAAGGCGCAACATGAACATCGAGCATTGGTTTCTAGGCGCCCAACTTGTAGGGGTTCAATTAGTCCCGCAACAAACTCCTCAACTGACCACTCCCTCATTCTTTTCATTCTTGTTTCTTTACTTCTTGACATAAATTTTCACTTGATATTCAGAGCATCTACATTGTACTTCAAGGGATAACACAATCCACCAGTTATTCAAATTCTGAATTTCACATAATACATCTCTTAATACTTTAAGGTACACAGCTTTCTTTAGATCCTAAAATACATAATACCACAAAGCTAAAAATCAAATTACTAATTTAGGATCTATGCTTTTCAAACTAAAACTAGCCCATTCCAAAACTCGACTAAGGCCCCATCTATTCCAGAATAAAACCAGTTGACCAAAAGACTGGAAGGGGTGAGCTACACAGCTTAGTAAGGGTAAGATACATGAGAATTTAATAAGAATGCATGTAAATCAAATCATTTCATTTTATGAATATTCAGATAGGAAAACATCTTTTCATGCATATTATTTTATACTATTCATAATAATAACCTATATGCTTTTCATAGGAAAATAATTGTTCTCCTTTTTCTTATCGGAATAATATTACCAAAACCTTTCACACTAAATTTCTTTTATTTCTTACAAAGTCACCAAATATAATATTAATTTTTTTTTTTAACTTAAATCAGATAATTGGTAACTTTGTCTTAAATTAGAAATATCTTAAAGAATAACAAACTTTTCTTCATAAACTTCTTCTCATAAAATATTATAACTTTCATAGTCACAAAACTTAATATTTTATAAAGAATGGATATTTGATTACTTTTAACATAAACATATACAAACTTCAGAAACTTTTATTTTTAAAGGACAGCTTTTCTTTTCATCAGAAACTTTTTCTATTCATGAGAGCTTTTAGCTTTTCACAATGTATTTAAACAAAATCATTCTCTCATGATCCATAAAATAATATTGTTGTTCATAAGTAACATATTAGTTAGTCCATATCTGATAAGTCTGTACAAAATTAGGAGGCTTCTAGCATCATTGTCCCAGGCATCCAACATTCCCCACAGTGCTAGGGATTCCCAGGATTAGATCATAATACATATCTTCAACCATGAGGGTCGGTTAGCATCCTCCATAAGTTGGCCGTTCCTAAAAAGGGCGGGTACAACAGAGTCCTCACTACTTTTAATGGCCAATTAGATAACATTTTCCATAAAAAAAAACCAGTAATTTAACCCCTACTGACCGAGTTCAGATCACCAAAAGACATAACTCGAAAACATTTCACACTTATACATCATATTGAAATTCATAGTTTGCATAAAATTTCATAATAATAGCATTTCCATTATTTTCTTTAAATATCATGTTTGTAGAATTAATAATAGCATCAACATGCTTAAATAATATACATAAGGTTTTGAAAGTTCACAAACATATCTTTGTCTAAAATATAATTATATGTCATATCTATAATAAAAAAACCTTTAATGCATAATACACTTTAAAATAACCTCACGACTTATCAAATGCCCATATAGCTTATCCTAACCTGAAAGTAGAGGAATTGAGAGCTTATAATCGAAGGAGCTCAAACTTGGGTACTGGTAACACTTAAACCAAATATCGAAACTTGTTACTATCAACTATATCTTAGAAGAAACTTACATATTCATCTCAAAGCATATCTCTTAAAATCAAGGAAATCCTAATCCTACCTCAACGAGGTTCCCACAAACATATTATGCATACATCAACAAATGATGTACCAAACTAAAGAAAAACCATCATTCTCATATTTATATCATATCTCCAAAGGAGCCAACTTCATTTCAAAATGTGCTTGAGATTTGGGCAATAATGCATGCATAAATATAAAATCCATTAAGCATAGTCGTATATCCATATACACCCATATAGCAACATACAACACATTTAACAAAATAGCAACATGAAAAAGTAGTAGAATGGTTTAGAACCCTTCCTTTGAGTACTAAACCTTGAATCAAGGTATTCAAAATTTATCTATGATCCAAACATACCAAATGATGAGCATATTAATTTATAGTTCAAATCATTCAACCTAACTTTATAATTAAATCCTCCAAGTTAGGTATGTCACTTACTATTCACTATTTATTCTAGCAGCATATACTTCACCTATGGATGTCTAGTAGATTCTATATCATTTTCGGAGCCAAATCATAAAACCATGATTTACTAAAAATCATACAAGACAACATACTCAAATCTATCCTAACAGAACTTCAATTAACTTACAAATTGCTTTGAGTACTAAATCTCGAACCAAGGTATTCAAAATTTATCTATGATCCAAACATACCAAATGATGAGCATATTAATTTATAGCTCAAATCATTCAACCTAACTTTAGAATTAAATCCTCAAATTTAGGTATGTCAATTATTGTTCACTATTTATTCTAGCAGCATATACTTCACCTATGGATGTCTAGTAGATTCCGTATCATTTTCAGAGCCAAATCATAAAACCACGATTTACTAAAAATCATACAAGACAACATACTCAAATCTATCCTAACAGAACTTCAATTGACTTACATGTTGCACTATTATTTTTGTATTGATCCGATTGCTGTGAGACCAATTCAATAACAACCACAAGTGTCTCAGCTTTCATAGAAAATATCCCTAACATCCAAATTCACTTTATACAATTTAATACATAATTTATCGTGCATAAACATAGAATTTGTCATAGTGGCAGCTTTGCAACATTTTCTTGTAAAATCACAAACAATTATCAAAAGATGGTATTTTCATATGAAATTCAATACACACATACTGGACATATTATATAATAATCTCCAACAAACCTTTAACCATAGTTGTCCTAGAAATATACGGGATTCACAATGACCAAATAGGTTAACCAATGAGTGCAACTCTTAACAAGTTTATGAAGCGCCTAATAACTAACTCTCAACAAGCTTCAATTACTGAATCAAATACACATTTAGCACCTCAATTAGCAATACCATAAGTTTATCTAGCTATTTTAGTCATTTTAACACTTACTCATAACTGATTTTATCTTAGTCTATCATCTAGGAGCACATATAAGCATAAACAATGACTCAATTCATATTCGGGCGATCAACAGTCTCTAGAATCCAACACATCCATATACAAATTCATATAACTATCACTTAAGTTTAAATGGATAATAGATTAAAAGAATTAGATTTTCCCCTTATCCTAGACATTTGTCTTGGAATGATAGAGCTAGAATCACTCTAGCTTTAAGTTGGGAACAAGAGCTTGAGAAGAATTGAAATAAACTTCCTTGTTGCTGCTGGACCCGTAAGTGTGAGAGGGAGAGAAGAGCTTAGAGTTTTTCTTTCTTTTGATGTCGGGCCCATGGGTATAAAAGGGAAAGAGTTTCTTGATTGTTCTAGTTGCTTTAAGAGAGTAGAAAGAAGAATGAGGTATCGCATGGCGGGAAAGAGTTTCTTAATTGTTCTAGTTGCTTTAAGAGAGTAGAAAGAAGAATGAGGTATTGCATGGCCAGCTAGGTGTAGGTCTTTGGGTCAAAAGAAGATAACATATGTCACCATGCATGATACTTTGGCATTACATGTGATGAATTTTACTTGGTTATATGTGTAGGTGGAATTTCCACTATATCCTTCTCTTGACTACCTATTTGCAACCATAACTATGTTATAACATCTCATGCATCATACCTAAATAAAACACCAACTATGTATCTAATAACTTAAACCACTTAATATAGTATTGTGCATACTTAGTATATATTCATATACAATTTAGCCATTCAATTATTTATAATCTTTACAATTCTTATTCAATGGCATTAAAAATTATATGTCTATTAAATACTCTTCTATTAATTATAGAAAGAAAGTGGCTTAAAATAATAATTAACCACTCAAACACATAGTTTAACTATAAAGTTGTGTTGGGATGTTACATGAGGGCTCTCTTACTGAACCTTGGCCGGCCCTTTAAGTGTGGTGGGACATGCCCTACACATGATTTCGTTTGGAACCCCTTGTAGATGCATGAGGGTTTTGAATGATTCTAGGTGGTTGAGATCTATAGTACACCTTTACTTGTAGCATCTTAAACTTGGTTGGGAGGGGGAAAAAGGTTAATGGTGCTGTGAAGGGTGAGTCGGTTTAATAGACCTATTTGTGTAGGTTGGTAGACACCCGTTCCCTCAAGGTGTTCATCATCATGTCCATCTTTTCCTTCATCATCTGCATGTCTTGCACCATGCGCATCGCACTGCTTTCCAGTTCAGAGGGATGGCTAGTGTCCTTTTGCTGCTCCTGCCTACTGGCAACATTGCTTTCTTCTAGATCTTCTCTCTCCTAACGATCGCCTATCGAGGGATGGTAGTCGTTGTGCTCACCACTGTCCTGTTCGTCATGCTAATCGTTTTCTCGTCGTTCATTCCTCTGATCCAACTGCCACTCCAACTCATGATTACATTGGGTGATCTGCTCAACTGCCGTAGCGAGGGTTTGCACTTGTCTTTCCAAGGCGTTGGGAGGGTTCCTAGTCTCCTGGTTGATGGTAACAATTGATCGTGTCTGGGCCATGCAACTCTTTGTCTTGAAAGTGGTGATATGGTTTATTCACTTGAAATTCCCACAGAAGATGCCAACTGATGATGCACAAAAGTCATCAATGAGCTGATTGTCCACATGTACACCAATGAGGGTACCTGTAGAATAAGAAAATAGAGAACCAACAGAGAGCACCAGTGGGGTGTCAGTCAAAAACCTTCCAAAGATTAAGTTAGTGATTGGAAAACCTCTGAGAACTCAATAGAGTCGGACTTAGGGATTTTCTTGTACCTTGAAGAATAGGAGTTTTGGTGCTCATATAGTGGCACAGTATTGACCTAGATCCCTTGGATGAAGGAGCTTTCCTTGTAGAGAAGATTCAGAATTAAGTCCCCGAGATCTTAGGGCTTATCTTCCCAAATAGGGAAGATATAAGCGAGTAATGAGGTCTTTGGACGTGTTGTACAAGATATTTCCATGTTTGGACTTGAGTGTGCAGAACACATAAAAATTCCTTGGGGTCTAAGCCACTCTACTATCTTTGAGAGGGTCCATTTGTCGGTATTGGAGCGAGACCACAGTAGGATATGCATGTGACCTACTCGATGGGTCCTCAAGGAAGTGGTACTTCAGACCGTCAAGCTTCAAGGACATCAAGTAGAAGGCTCGTCCCAATGGGTCCCTGACGATAGATAAGATTTGGGACGAGCCGCCTTTTCTGATGAATCAAATGGTAACCTCTTAGCCAATATTGTAATGCTCACAATATTCTTTAATTGTTCTTCATTATTTTATGTGAGGTTAGGAGTCTCATCTTCATTAACGTCATCATCATCATTTGGAGAAGACGAGTCAGCAAAAGTATCACCTAACCCCTCAGGTGTCTCAAGATCATTAGGTAACACTCCTGAAGTGGGAAGTGGGGGCCCATGCTAACTCTCTCATGGCTGCAATGTCCTTAAACATAATGTCTAATAAGTCAACATTCTCCAAACCTTTCTTTTGAAATTTTATAGCTTTAGGAACCTCCAACAATTTTGAATATTTTCATTAATAACTCAAATTAGCATGGTTTATCTACTAATACAAAATACGAATAAGGGGTTATACAAAACATATCATTAGTTTCCTCTCCCAGCACTCATCAGTTGCAGCTATTGTTCCTTTGGCTGCATCCCATCCTAATTTGGTTTCACTTCCCTTCAACTTATTCCAAAGTACCCAATCTTTATTCAATCCATCCCACTTATGCTTATACTTTGACCTAGGATATTCCTTTCCAGTTTTCTTTTCAAAAGATGCTATAATATTTGTCCGACCCTTTTAACTAAAGTGGGTATTAAACCAATTACCCTTAAATACCTAATCCACACAAGCTTCACAAAAGATAGTCGTTACTCTTGATGGCCATTGAACTCTAACATTTGAGCTATTTTGGGATTGTTTAGTGTTGGGATTTGAAGTCTCCTTATTCTTAACCATCTAAACAAAATATAGATTTTTCAATAATAATGTTCAACCAAATACATAATTGACCATCAATTTATAAAAAGAGTTTACACCATGATTGACCAATTATAAAAATATATATTCCTTGCTTAGTTCAAATTGACTTTTACAATTTGGAAGGCTAATGCCCAAATCAAACAAAACAAATCTGGAAACTCCATTATATGCATGATCAACTCAAACTTCTTAGTACAGTCAAAAACCTTTTATTCATAGGATCTAGTGTACCCTTGTAGAAAATATGATTAAATCCACTTTCAAAGAGTTGCATTAATTCTTGGAAAAGAACTTGGTACACTTCTAAAGCTACAAAAACTCTGCTGATGTAGAGGCTAAAGTCTAAGTAATACAACAAAGCCTAATTAGTTGAAGGATTTCATAGAGCACTAAGCTTGGGTTCAACTCATTCAGTTTTTCAATCCAACAACAATCAATTAAAATACACATTTCTTTCAGATAAGCTTCTTTATGTATATATAACTAAATATGTAAAAACTTCAGTGCTCTTACAAGCAATACTTTGTTATAGATAATACAATTTCACATGTAATAAACTAGGGCCAAAATGGCCCATTAGCATTAATTTTTGAAATATTTAGCAACAGAGCACTGTTTCGGAAATAATTAGGGAAGTACCACTTTTTCCGAAAACGCCGCTATAGGGCCCGAAAACGTCACTATAGGGCTTAAAAAACGCCACTATAGGGCCCCTTGAACTTGTTATGGGGTTTATGACTTACTATAAAAATTTTTAGGAAAACGCCGCTATAGGGCCCAAAAACGTCACTATAGGGCTTAAAAACGCCACTATAGGACCCCTTGAACCTGTTATGGGACTTATACAAAAATTTTGCAGGAAAACGCCGCTATAGAGCCAGAAAAAGTGGTATTTTCCTAATTATATCCGAAACAGTGCTCTGTTGTTAAATATTTCAAAAATTAATGCTAATGGGCCATTTTGGCCAATAAACTAGCAATACATTTTAGTTCAGATTTAGTAAAAGGCAGAACTAGTAACAAAATTAGTTTAGCTTAAGTGTAGGTTCAATTTAAAAGGCAGCAAGAATAAATTGGATGAAAAACATGCCTAAACTAGTACAATAATTATGTCCCATCCCATTACCATTCTTATAGTCTAGACTTATCTAGATTTGAGGTGGAACTAAGGTATGAAGGGTCTAATAATCTAGTACAATATTTCTAAAAGAATATAAAACAATATATATATTTACTATTATTTATTAGTAAACACAAAAGTAACATTAGTTACGAGATAAACTGACGACTAATCAAAACTTGTCTAACTCCTAAAAATGATGTGAAAAATAAGATAAGATGCGGCTACACAAGTGTCTACACTAGTTTCTCGAAAAAAAAAAAAGTGTCTACACTATGCCTATCAAAAAAAAACAACAACAACAAAGACAAGTGTCTACACTACGACTTGCAAGCACCCAATCATGTCTCCTCCCCCTTAAAACCTCCAATACCTCAAACGCTATTCCACTCTGAACTCTTCAGTCTTCACTCAGAAATCCAAGGGCTTCAAGATCTTATCCTCCAACACACAACTATGGCGCTTTAGAAATAATAGAGCCCCATCACCAAAAATATCCCATTTTCGCCCAAAACGGGTTTCCATATTTTTCAGAAATGACTACTCCATATCCCTCTCATTTGTTATCTGCTCTCGCCTTCCACGCTTCCAACAAAATGGCTCTCAGAATTCATTCCCCTTTGTTTCAGAGGTTCAAGGTGAGCTTTTTCGATCACAGTGTTCTTCTGTGAACTTAAAAAGTGTCACTCACATCAAGTGTTGAGAATTTTTGTACCCATGGAGTGTTCCCTTAATGGGAGAATGTGAAATTTTTTATGTCTCTTTTTCTATTTTATATGAAGTAAATAGATTACTGTGTACAATTCTTACCTGGGTGTTTTAGCTTTTTGGTTTTAGATATGTTTGGAGGTCTATTTCTTTATGTTTCTTCCAGTTTATATGTTTTTTTGCTTGGAGAAGTGGGTTCAGGAAATGGGTCTTATAAAATTCGTGATAAATACAAGTTTTATGCTCATTAAAGTGTGTGTTTTTGGGGAAAAAATGTGGTTATTGTGTTTAGTGAAAATGGGTTTTTCTAGAATTTAATTTTGTTAAATAAATTGATGCATTGATTTTCTGTTTGTTGCTTTTGGTTTTTAGACTATTGTAATGGTTTAAATGGTATATACTCTATTAGCACCTAAACTTTAGGCCATGAGTGATTTTAGTCCTTAGAATTATATGGCTAAACTAAAAACTGTCACGTCATCACTCTTTTGAGCACTTTAAGGACTAAAAGCAATTGCTTTAACTATGTTAGGGATTAAAGTAATCATTTTGGTTTTGAGGGTCTGTTTGTGGATAAGTTTGGTCGATTTATTATGGTAGCTGCTCCTGTCATGTGGAACGTGATATACCCTAGTTGACCTTCAATGGACCAAGAAAGAGGAAAATATGGTTTACTAGCGGTCTGTTTGTTTGAAAAGCTTGCTGTTTGGTTCAATATTGCCTTATACCCTATAACAAAATGCATTCAATTTCAGAGTGTCAATTTTTATGTGATACCGATTAAAATTGTCTTCCATGGATATGTCTCATTCCTGATGACGATACTTTTGAGTAGAATTTATAGAAAAGATCACTTG
This sequence comes from Quercus lobata, assembly GCF_001633185.2. NCBI lineage: Eukaryota > Viridiplantae > Streptophyta > Magnoliopsida > Fagales > Fagaceae > Quercus > Quercus lobata. Next base: position 47,550,206 of record NC_044910.1, on the reverse strand, counting down.
AAAAAACAGATCACACATGCAACTTCATATACACCTCTCTCCTTCTTTTATCATTTAAGGTCTAACAAATATGCATATAGAGAGAAAAATATGTTTTTATGATGAACGGTTAATTTGGAGTGATGACCTAATATGTTTTTTTGCTGGGTTAGTTACTTTTGGTTTCGTAAACATAACTAACTATTTAGGACACTGCTTTAGTGTCACACCAATGCGCAGCCTTTTGTATCATCAGTCATCACTGCTGATATATTAAGTTTTAGTTTCTGGAGAGAGAGAGAGGTTATGAACTACGATACTATTAGGCAACACTCTGGCCTTCATAAAGTAAGGATTTTTTTTTGAAGATGAATGTGCCACTTCAGATCCAATAAGCTTGAGCTCAAATGGCATTTCCTCTTCCTATCAGAATGGGGTGGAGGTTGAGGTTGTGGGTTTAAGACCTGCTAGGTGTGTAAAGTTCCAATCTGTCCACCTTCCCACCCCGCACAGCCAGCCCCACCCCCGCGCACCCCCCCCCTGGGGCACCCAAAATGAGAAAAGAAGCCAGTGTAGGGTTTAACTTTCAATAGATCAGTTGCATTTGTGATTTATGTCTTTTCAGTGGAGGAGATAAATTTATATTCCCCATGTATTTCATTTAAATTTCATGGCTTTTGGCAGTATTATTCTCTGCCTTGTAGTTATCTTAATTAACAGCTGAACTAGTTTGGCCTCAAATGCTTTACTGGGTTGGGTTACATGCTTTGATTGATTAATGTGTATTTTTTTTGTTGTAGCAGGGGGTTGCTACAGTATGTCAGAGAGCAGAACTGTCGTATGAGTGTTAGACAATTTAGGGCATTTCAGAATACTAGGCCCAAAGTATTGTGTGCAATAAACATGTCTGCAGGCCAGTCTGATGATCATGGGAAATTCAAATTGGATCATCTAATGCATTAAAAGTAAATTAATGAAATTGACTAGAACAAGCTTTCTCTTTTTTGTTATTTTGCTTCCAAGATTTCTCTTATACTACATTAGTCCAAATTTAGTCAGAATGTCAGATAACAATTCAGTGATGGGAAGTCCTTGCCTTATCTACTCCTAGAATAGCAACCAAACAAACGAGTCCAGAAAAGCGTCCATGAGATAACAGAAAATGGTCACCCCAGCCAAATGGCTGTGTCATCCACCACCGCTACAGTGTACATTTCTCGAAAAGATTTCCCCACTCAGACGCCAATAAGTGGTGCCATTTTCACAAATTCCATTGCTTTTGTACCCGATGAGACTGTTGGAACAGAGGCAGAATCAGAAAGTTCCATTGAAGCTCCAAAAGAACCTCCGTCCTGGATTTCTGCTCTTAACATCGAAAGAGCTCTCCGTGGCATACGTAATCATTATCTGCCTCTTTAATAATTGATTTTGTATTTTACTTTCTACTTGGTCAAACTTTTACCCTTTTTATGTTTATGGTTAACAGGATGATCAAAGAGCACTTATTAGTTTGTTCGTGCAAAATTTGAGCATCACATGAATTCTGTGTTTTTGAAACCTTAATGTTCTCTGATGATGCAATTATTTGATAAAATTCAATTTAGGATGCAACAATAACTGTGGATCACTATGGTATGCTTGGATGACAATGTGGATGTTCTCTTGAGCAGGTCCTAACTCAAATACTTTTTCGGTTAATATCAACTTTTTTTTGGGCAATCCAAATTGATAACTCTCTCTCCCTCTCTCTCTCACTCATGTTTTTGAGTATACAGGTCAGAGTTGCATAAAGAAGCAAAGTTGGAGAATTAATGAAACACGAATTTTTACTAAAATGTTTGCTACAAATCAAACACTCAAAGCTGATGCTGATGAGTCTTATTCTTATAGTCCAAAATAGGATTCCAAATTCCAAAAAAGAAAAAAAAAAAAAAAAAATTCATCGGAAGCTCTTTTGCAAGTTAGCGTATCTTCTCTCCATATCTTCTCGCAGCCGCTTGTTGCTTGTTTGTACTTCTTCACGCAATTTTTTATTACCTTTGAGCACTAGTTGCTGCGTTTGTTCAATATCTTGCTGCATTCTTTCAGTATCTTCAGCCAAACGGACCAGTTGTGTCCCCATGTCAGCAATGCTGCTGTGCATTTCCTCTGTGAGCTTCAGTAGCTTAGATGAATGTAGAGCCTCGTCCGTACTGCCCGGATAACATTCTGGTGCATCTTCCTTCTCTACCATAGCCCGGCCCTTGCAAATCCGACTCCCTGGATCAAAGTCCGAAATATTCTGAAACCTGCCACGGTACAAACATACGTACCAAAAAAAAAAAAAAATTCCTCAAAGAAAATCAAAACAGGTTAAAAGATTGTCCACCCTTTTTCTTCTTTTAATTTGAAGCATATATAGAAAAAGAAAGAAAGAGAAGAAATACATACATCATACAGCCATCGCCCTTGAACTTGGACCCACGGAGATCTTCTTTAGATGTGTCCTTCAAACTTGGACCCATGGAGATTTTCTTTAGTCCAGTGCTTGTCGGAATAGCCAGTGCATCATTTTTTGATGTTCCCGTTGCATTCTTGCAACTATGCCTCCCTTCGTCGAAGTCCTCGACGTTCTGAAACCTACCCCATATAAAACATACATAAATTATTAAAGCCTACAAGAAAATCAAATTAAACAAGATTGTCAAAGAAAACGTACAGGTGACATGAATGGCAATAGGTGCTTGGTTTGCCATTCACAGATACACCGAAAGACCACATGTGGCCTCCACACACTTGAAAAAATCCGCCCTCTACATTGCAGTTATCCACCTGGCAAGGCTGAGAATCTCTGTGAGCCTCATGAAGTCCATCGCCCTTGAACTTGGACCCACGGAGAACTTCTTTAGATGTGTCCTTCAAACTTGGACCCATGGAGATTTTCTTTACTCCAGTGCTCGTCGGAATAGCCAGTGCATCATTTTTTGATGTTCCCGTTGCCTTCTTGCAACTATCACCATCACCATCGATGCCTATTTCACGCGGGCGCGACTCGGTGACAATTTCGTTGACATCCTTCTTATCCAAGGAGATTGTGTTGGAGTTCGTCCCAACGTCAGTTGTCTTGGAATTAGTTGCACCGCTGCAACTTCCAACGTTTCTTCTTTTGGGAATAACAAGTCTGATTTTTGGAAGTTTCTCAATCTTGGAGGCAGCGTCATCTGCATTCTTCACCGACACCTTGGATGGATCATCTGACATGGTGGTGGCCGGTGGGGATGGTTTTCAAAGAACGGAAAGAAAGTACTTTTATGTTTTATCTAAAACTGAAAGCTGTGAGTTTAAGAGAAGGATGGTGCTATGCGTAGTGTGAGTGAGACTCTTTATATAGGCCTCGTGTGGTTAACTTATCAACCGACTCATCATAACTGAAAAATCTGTCAGCTCGTTTCTATCCTTTAGAATTAACTATTATTATTATCTATATATATATATATATACGAAACTTTTTATTTATATTTATTAGAAAGATTTTTTTTAAAAAAAATAATATTTAAATACACTTTTACCACATACTAAACACCCAACGCATATCTCCATTTACAAATCTAATTACAAACACCATAGGCAGATACCAAAAACTAATTTAACCAAATCTAACTCAAATATCTAAATCTAAAACAATCCAACCAAGTGCATTTGAAGATGTTGATTCAGCATCAGCTAACTTTTTTTCCTTTTGAATTCCAATGTGCCTTTACATTGCTTTCTGTGTGGTTATGTGCTCAATGCTCATTTTATATCTCAGTTGTTCTTTTTGTTCTTGCTCCTTTCCAATCGACCAAATATTGTTTTCCCTTCTTATTTTCTGTCTATCATGTCCCTTTTGTGAGGAATAAATATAGACATTTATAGATTCCGTTCAACCCCAACACTTATATACTGCACAAAGTAAATGTATCTTAGAAGGTTGATAAGAAACTATAAAATTTAAATAAATAAAAAATCATAAATGCATATAAACCACAAAGTTTGATCATAATCTACGGTAAACAATACACCAATTGTTTTATTTATTTATTTATTTTATGTTATACATAGATTCATGCGTTATTGAAAGTGTATGGGGAGTTGTAACAGCAGGGCAAAATATGAAATTGCAAAAAGTGTACCCATATCTCCTTGCAACCAAAATCTATTGCAAGTTGGACTACAAATTTGGTTATACAGAACAAAGTAAGTTTTCTTATACATTCACAAACTTATATGCTTCTAATTCAAGGAAAAAATTCAAGTAATTAAAACATAATTAAAAAAAGAATATAACAATAAAGAAATGTTAGATCCATATGGAAGTTTCCATACAAAAATAAAAAACCTTAAGTAATACATGAATATTAACAGAAGTTCAAAGTCCTATAAAAGCTCAAATCTCTTAAAACAGTACACCAATATAAGAAATTTGAGTGGTTTATTCTATCTAGGCACAAAGTTAAAAGTAACCTCCAACTTTTTATGGCTTATCCAGACCTTCAAATGCTTTAATATGTCTATAAGTCTCTCATCAAGCTCTTTGATCCATTCAACCACACCCTTTGATATTTCAAAATTAATATATGCCTGTCATTAAACAAATAAATGCATTATTACTACCAGTTTTCTCAAAAGTAACATACTCAACATGCTTTTAAAAAAATGCTAAAGCTTTATTACAATCTAGTCAGATTTGAATATTAGTAACCAAAAAAAAGGTTGTTGCATCTACAAAATTTTGATACATCAAGTGAAAAAATAAATCAAACAATAAGACGGCCCCTATATAGGGCACATAAATAAATGAAAGAAGGAATATATTCTGTAATCAGAAAACCAAAATATCAAACTGTGGTCTGTAATCAATCATAGAAACAAATATTGGAGTATAAAATCTAATCTCATTAGAAGATAAGTTTAATTCACTAATGCAAACCTGTATGCAAAAAAAAAAATAAATTCCAAGTTCAATACCACTGCCACCACCAAATCAGTAAAAATCTCCAATGTAAGATCACATTCACAGACCCACAATTTTTTTATGAATATACTTTCAAAAACACCGAGCCACCTCTAAATCAAACCCAAATTCACTAAGCTAACAATTCATTCTCAGTGACAAATTAAAAAATTTGTAAAAATTCATTCTCAGCATTCCTAGCTACTTGTAACTAAGAGCTCATGCCGCCAAAAATCAGGAAAAAGAAATTTCTACAGGAAATTGATCCAATGGTTTCCTATAGACTAATTTTCATGTGAGAATAGCGAGTTTGTCATGTTGATAATTTCATCTTGCATGATGATAACTTCATCTTGTACTCTTCATGCATATTAAGTCCTAAAACACTTGTCACAACCGCTATAAAGCCATTTTTGGACAATTGATGCCTAGATGAAGATGTTCAGCATTATATTTGTGACAGATGAGAAATGCACAGTAATTGTGAGGAAAACACAATGATTCCATCAAAAGAGGGATTTTTCTTGGAACATAGTTTTCCCTCCAACTCACCATATGGCATTCAACTGATCATCCACATGTGATCAATTTAATAGTCAAGTTGGCTTAACATGTCATGTGATTAAAGTACATGTGGTTCATCATCTAAATGCCATGTAATTGGTTGGAGGAGATTTCTTCAAACCAATTTAAAGGAAAACTATTATTTTACTTGGAACCCTAATGTTTTGCTTTTAGCAACAGACCTTTGTATAGAGCACCTGGCAATTGAAACGGTGAGATACCAGCCCCATGAAATATGAATTGGCTATACTGATACCCAACAGAAATCTATAGCATCATGTCCATACACAAAATTCCAGTTTGCACCTCACAAAAGTGAAAAGTCTAATAATGTCGAGAGAATCTAGTTCCTGTTCATTAAAGAGCACATATTTAGCATTCACAAATCCAATCAAATGTATGGTTTGCTGCTTACAGAATCTAGTTATGGACATCAGATGCTGTTAGATTTCACATACGTTGTTGCAAAATGACTTGAAATATCTATATTCATAATAATATCATGTAAGATTCATTTCAATTTTATTCACTAATCATCAAGCCCTTTATATGTTAAGGAAGCAATATTGAGAAGCAAATTCAAAACACATTTTGGCAATTTAAGAAACTCTTTTTAGCAATTAAATAAGCTTTACACAACTATCTCTAGAAGCTTAATCTGTCAGAAAGCACCACAAATAGTTCCTATTCATTATAGAGTACATAATAGTTCCCCTAACTTTCAAATACATAATCTTAAAGGCAATTGTCATTCAATTTTATAGAGAAAAATATAGAAGGGTTCCAACTTGGGAGCCCTATAAGAATTAGAGTCTAAAAGTTCATTTTAAGATTAAGTTTCATATTCTTCCAAGAAGAGAAAAAATGATTATGAGGAGATAGAAATAGGGATTTACCAAAATTTCTATGGATTACACGGCCAAACTGTCATGGATTTCAATAATAATTTTTTCTATTTTGTCTACAAAGCAACTATATGGGAAATTAGGGAAAAAGGTAGCCAAACATTTTAGATTTTCTTTTTTCCTCTGTCTGTTGGTTTGGAACGGAACATGCAAACAGTTAAAAAGTGAGCCAAATCATCAGAGAGAGTATCCGAAAGAGGGAAATTAACCACGCTATTCTGACCTTGTGTGTATGGAGTTGCAGAGAAGAAACGGAATAGGGCGAAAGAGCAGGTCTCAAGTATTCATCCAAAGAGAAAATTATAAACCCTAGATCCGACAAAAACGAAAAAAAAAAAATCAAAGTAGATCTAAGCGATCTGGAATTTGATTGATTCGAAATTGGTACCTGGTTGAACTTAAGGGCGTGCATATGAAAATGTTAAACTGAAAAGCGAAGAGAAAAACTTAATTAAAATACCAAAATCAAAAACTATATATCAAAACCTAATCATAATTAATAAACAAACTTAAATCGAAGATAAAAACTCACCGATGAAAGAAATTAACGGACAGTTAGATGAAGAAATCTGACAGGAAAGTGAGAGACTTCTTTTCATTCTTGATTGCAAACCATGGAAATATGTCAATTGGCTTCTGTTTTTTCTTTTCATCGGCAGGGAAAATATTTTCTTTTGTCCGTTTGTGTTAACAAATGGAAAGAATGGATGATTGTGTGTTTTGGGTTTCAGTTTTTAGAGCGTGCAGTTTTTGATCTCTCGATCTCTCTCTCCTTCTGCGTTCTCTGCCTCTCTATTTCTCTATCTCTCGGTCTCTCTTTCTCCTTTTTTTCTCCGTGTAGCTATCTTCCTTTTTTTCTGTCTTAAGCAGTTAATTTCCTTTTATACCAAGAGGGGTTCCAAACAGTGTTTTAACGTAGCGAAAAATTATAATTTGTTGCTTTTAAACGGTGTTATAGCATTGTCAAAACAATATAATGTATCGCTTTTTAAAGTTATATATGTCTGAATTTTAAGTAGGGACTTTTCCTATTTGTCATTATCTCCTTAATTCTAGGAACTCATTTTCTCTCGGCTTCTGCTATTATATATATATATATAGATTACAATCAAGTTGGCCGGTACAACCGCCATAGTTATCCATTATTTTGTGCATTACTTTGAAGTATGTTATCTCTAACAAACATTATTTTTTTTTACATCTATTTTCTGATAGCACTTCTACTCCCATATGTTGCATTCTTCATCTACTACTTCATCTTAGTCAGTGTTTATTGTTCTTTCTTTTGGTGGTAGGCTGAGCCTCCCGATCATTCTTTCTGTTTATTATCTTGTGATTACCTGTTTAAGCTAATCATTTACTCCCCAGTTATCTTCTTCTTCTTGTCTTTGTTTTTAGCCCAAAGTTTGTTGCAGATGTGTACTGTAGAGAAGAGTAAGTCCGGTTCTGTGTCTACCTGTTGCCCAGTAAGTCTTAAGTACCGAGGTTGAGTGATTGAACCTGAGCCAAACAGTAATTCCCGTGTAGCTAGGAGGGCGTTAAGGGTATGAGCAGGAAGGTTCGTGTGTTTCAACAATAGGGAAAAGCGGCAGTAAGTAGTGACAGTATTCACAGAAGGCGTCAGTATCCTTGTACACCCTGTTTCAGATCTAAGGTTAGATCCAGAAATTGGAAGATAGAAGTAGTCTAGGTTATAATTGATTTCTTAGGCTTTCAATCCAGGATGATGAATAGGATGTTTAGAAGGAGTGATTCATCCACCAGCATTAGATCTAGCAGTACAAACCTTCCTGAGATTCCACAAGAAGATGGAACAATTAACTCGAAGTCGTTCCAGCTCTCAGATCTAGATCAGAAGTTAGGAGATTGGAACATACCCAAAGTTCCCACAACCCAGGTCTATAAGTCATCATCGTGGTCCTTGAAAAAGACTTTCAAAACCGACTACCATGTTAGGACTATAGAACAAATCTACAGCATTAGCAAGGAGTATGAAACATGCTACTTGTTATTCCTTGCAGCCGTGAAAGCTCACAGGGAAAAACATCATAAATTCCTCCACATAGGACTTGTCCAAGTAGGAGTAAAACCGTTGATCAGGGAAGGGTTGAACAACTCAATCCTTATGGCCTTTAGAGACATTCGTCTTCTTAGATTTGATGACAGTATTCTAGGAACCATGGAATCCAGTTTGAGTGGCAGACCAGTTCACTTTGACTGTTTCCCTAATCTCACTGTATCACTTGACAACCCTCACATCTTGAAGGTCCTCACCCTTAACATCAAAACCCATGGAACCCTTATGTTACATGGCACTAAACAACTTGCTCTTATATACAGAGTGTATTATATGTGCATGAGGACAAACATGTCCATCCAGGCAATAGATAAGAGAAAGGCAGGAGAAACCACTCTTATCCAAACCCCAGACGTTAGATCCACAGTTCAGGTACCCAGAACCCTGAAGTGGTCTGAAGTCACTTTCCTAGCACATTGGACAATTGATAATGAGAACTATCAATTGCAGATCCAAAATCCGATGAGAAACCCAGATCTAGATTTTGTCCACCAGTTAGCCGATGGAATAATTAGACTAAGCTTTGACCAGTCTAGGTTTAGATCACCCTTAGAGTATGATGAACCCAAGCCCAGATCTTCGGTAAATCTATACGAGGAACCAAGGTCTAGATCCGTAGATCTATGCCAACCTTTTAGGCAGCCAACTATCCAACTTAGAGATAGACCTGCATCCCAGTGTAGTTTGTCTAGAACACGAGCTCCCTTTCCCACATCTAGAAGAGACTTAGGTCCGCAGTTTCAAGGTGTCAAAGACCACTCCCAAGTTAGTACCCCTTGTTACACAGCCAAACAAGACTCAATTGCTGATCAAGAAGAAGACAGCACTAGTCAGGACAGTCTTAAGCCTCCCTCACCATCAGGAACTGATATGAGAAATCCTATTTAGCAAGAAACTGAATATGACTATTAGCTCTTAATGTTGACAAAAGAGTTCACCCCTGATATGGATGCTCTTGAAAAGGATTTCAACTCTGAAAGAAATAGAGCCAAAAGAGAAGCCTATAGAGCCAACCATACCAGAGAACATAAACTTGAAGTTTTGGAGAAATGGAAGTTATTCATGAAAGAGGTATCAAGTGATTATCATTTCTTTGAATACTTTGAGAAACATTTCAAATGGCATAAGAAGTCTTGTGTCATTTCCAAGACCAACTGGAAGTTACTCCCCAAAAAGGATGCACCAAGTACTGGCAAACCAGAAATTGTTAGGTCTAGCCATCCTCCCCAAGAAGCCCTACTCTTTAACCACCGTGGTAGTGATGTTATTGCCTCCCCTTTTAAGTGTGCAACAACCCCAGAAGAAAAGGTTGTCAAGAAGGTGATAGAGCAAAACAGCTATACCAACCAGTGTTTAGGAGTCATTGGAAAACAACTTGATAGGATAGAGGATAGGATTGACAATAAGGTTCTCCTTCAGCCAGGAATGAATAGCAAACCAATACAGACTCTAGAAAAACCCTTGGTCAAGCTCCCCACAACTAGACAAGCCAGTCTCAGACCTAAGGACCAAATAGCCTTAGAAATAGTTGCCCAAAAACTTGAGGAATTTGTGAAGAAGGAACCAGTCACCCCTTCACCAGATACCACCTCAACTAGTAGGGAACAACCTAAAGATAACCAGCTTATCACCCTAGAAGCACACACAGCCTCTAGTAGTTCTAGCAGAACCTCCTCAGAAACTGAAAAGGAGATAGAACACCTAGAAGACCAATTTCGAGGATTACAGGTAAATAGGCTTTACCAACCTAAGGTAAACCCAACCAGCCTTACCAAGAATTGGTATCCCAGACCTACACCCCCTAACCTCCAGTATGAGGAAATGTCCACACAGTTCACATTATCTAGTGGTAAACTCTATGAATGGAACATAGATGGTTTATCCGAACAAGAAATCCTAAACAAAATCCAGCATATAACCATGGTAGCCAATAATTACCTAAATGATGTCATCCAGAATACCGAGGTTGTAGAGCTCATAGTTTTAGGATTCACTGGAAAGCTGTTAGTCTAGTGGAATAACTGTTTAACAGAAGCTTCCAAGGAAGATATTAAACATGCTGTCCAAAAAGATGAGGATGAGAACTTTATCTTTGACGAACGCATAGGAAGAGGTATTCCCGATGGAGTCAATACCCTGATCTATACGATCATGAAACACTTCATAGGTAAACCCAGCAATATCACATCTAGGATTTACGACTAGTTGAGTAACCTTAGATGTAAGAACCTTGGAGAATACCGGTGGTATGAGGATGTATTCACCACCCGTGTCATGCATAGAAGCGATTGTAACTCTCCATTTTGGAAGGAGAAGTTCATCAATGGCTTACCCACATTGTTTGGACAGAAGGTCAAAGAAACTCTTGCTAGCCCCTTAGGTGTCATAGATTATGATAGCCTAACCTATGGAGACATCTCAAGCACAATCCAAAATGAAGGAATGAAGATGCGTAGAGATCTCAAAATCCAGAGTCAAGCCAACAAGAGCAAAGCTAAGTACGAAATAGGGAATTTCTGTACCCAATATGGCTTACCTTCAATCATCCCCAAAAGGAAATCCAAACACAGAGAAGAAGAACCCTCTGAAAAATCCCATAGGAAGGAAACAACCTCCAAACATTATAGAAAAAAGAAGTTCAAAACTAATGATTTCTATAAGAAAGGCAAATCCAAATCCACAAGAGAATTCATACCTAAAACATCAGGAACATGTTTTAAGTGTGGGAAGAAATGTCATTTCCAGAAAGAGTGTAGAGCTAAGGCCAAAACCCTTATCAATACCCTCATTAGTGATCGAACCAGTAAAGAAGAAATGTTCAAACTATTAGAACTCGACCGCCCAAGTAGTGAGTCTAGTGAAGAAGAGAAACACCAGCTGTTTAGGACTTCCTCTGAAACCTCTAGGGTATCTTCGAACTCCTCTAGTGACACAGATGAAATCTTAGCCTGCCAAGATAGTTGCTGTAGAAACAAGACTATCAAAGTCCTTTCTAAGCAAGAAGAACTGCTCTTAGATCTCATAGAACAGATCAAAGACCCAGTTGAGAAATCTCAGAGACTTAGTGAGTTCCACAAAACCCTAGTCAAGGAAGCCAGTACATCCAAACCTAGGTTTCAGGAACCCAAAGTTGATTTGGAGAAAATCTACAATAGGTTTACCAAATCCAAGAAAGAGATAACCATCCAAGATCTCCAGAAAGAGATTAAGGATACCAAATCAGAAGTGAGAAACCTTAGGCAAGAGTTAGTCATCCTTAGGGTTGATCACGGTCTCATGGACCAAAGAGTCAAACATTTGGAAAACACTTCTCATCAAGGCAATACGGACAAAATCTCATTACAGAACCCTTCAGATGAAGAAGATGATGAAACAGTTAACCCTACTGCATATATGGGACCTGAACCATCCAATAGATCGTTTTTGCAAACCATCAGTAGAATTAACTTCCAGAAATGGCACTCCAAAGTCAGGATTGTCATAAGCAGAGATTTTGAATTTGAGGTAGTAGACCTAATAGATTCATGCGCTGATCTCAACTGCATTCAAGGAGGAATCATCCCCTTTAAATACTTCCAGAAAACCAAAGAACGGTTAACTTCTGCAAGTGGAGGAAAAATGCAGATTGAATTCAAAATCCCAAAAGCACATATTTGCCAAGACAATGCGTGTTTCAAAACCATCTTTGTTCTTGTCAAGAATATGACAGATAGGGTCATCTTAGGAAACCCATTCATGTGTCTATTGTATCCTTTCATCATGGATAGTGAAGGAATCACTACCCATCCCTTTGGCCAACCAGTAAAGTTTAAGTTTCTTAAGAACCCTGAACCAAGAGAGATTGAATATCTCCAAGAAGTTTTTGTTTCTAAAAATCTTAACCTCATCAATGCCAAAACCTCCTCATATTGTCCAAATCAAGCCAAGAACCTTGATCAAATTGTACCATCCATCATATTTAATAATTCTGTGAGTCCCAGTCAACCTCATAAATTATCATCTCATCACATTGCATATAAAAGAATTTGTTCAATGACATCTCACGATTTTAACAAAAATGCTTTTGAAAACAACCATTTTGTTGATACAGGAATGTCTTCTTCAAATTCTAAGAAAAACAAAGGAAAGGCACCTATACAGGGATTTCCTCAGAAAATGCATGAAGGCGCTTCTTCTGGACAAGAACCCAGAAAAGCAACATCCCTTCAAAATATGTATCCAACAGCAGTTACATATTCTAGTGGTTATATGGCTATTACTCTTCAAGAAGTAAAAAACAAGGCTTTGCAATTTAGCAATGGAATGTATACGGATCTCCCACCCTCCATTAAATTCATCCTTGATAACCTTTAGAGAGCTTTTACCCAAAATCACTGTAACCTTTTCCAAAGAACCCTTAAAGCACTAGAATTACACCTAGTTGAGCATGAGGCAGGAAATGCAATTCTCACTAGTCAACTCTTTGGCAAAGAGGATATCCATTCAATGGATAAAATGACTATTATGGGTACCGATTATGCTAGGTTAAGTCTTAAGACTCAAAACCAGCTAAGAGGTGTTGTTGCCAACTTACCTTCCGATATACAAGTACCTATTTTGGGAAGTAAGGCAATGTCTGAATCACATGACCAATGGTTCAAACATTTCAAAATGATGGTCACCACCCATTTCCCGGTTTATGGTGAAGAATCAAATGACATTGAAATTGACTTCATCCGTTCAGCCAGGAATGAATATTTTGGAAGCAGTCACAGGGTTTATGAAAAGAAACATCCTTTTCTCGGTCTAATAGTCAACTATGAAGACGAGGCAGATGATGAAGATAGAGATCCAAGCTGGCTTTCAAGAATGTTTGAATATGGCTTCATTAAGTTCATCAAGCTAACAAGCCATAGTCAAATCAGCCAATTCCCACAAATAATCTAACAGGTTGTTGCAAAGATCAAAAGTCCATTTGTATCCATCAGATGCTGGAGCACTCTCCCACAATGGGACGGTAAAAATTGGATGTCAGTGCAACTTGCTCACCACCTTGCACTCATCAACGGGTACACTCACAATGGCCCTTGGTATGAAGGAGACTCCTACCTATCCTATGATGACCCATTTGCTCTCGCAGAATGTTGGAAAAACTACTTCAATAATGAACTCCGCAATGTCACTGGCGAATTACGGGAAAATTATCATCTTGTAGGAAATACTGGCCGGATCACCATATTCACTACTAGACCATATTCAGAAGCCTTTACAACCCAGAGGCTTGACTATGTTGATCCCAGTCAACTCATAACACAGAATGCAGACTATGAGCCTCTCCTATATTGCGGGTTTTGTAATCTGTTTGACAAATACCATGAACATGACTGCGATTATAATGGGCCTGAATGGGATCCCTATGACGGGTATCCATCTAGTACTTCTGACTAAGAAAGTCTGAGCAGTCCCAGAAGTGGTTCCCGGATGCTCTAGAACAGCTCCAGAAGCCCTAGAATAACTCAAGAACCACCTTTGCACTTGGTTACTATTCCAGAATAGTACTCGCACCAGCAAGGTTGCCGACAAGCTACTATTCACTGCAAAGTTCCAGAACACTATGCAGAGTTACTATTCTAAAAAGCAAGGGGACAAAACACTGTTCATAAACAGTGACCAGTTACTGTTCACTCAACAGTGCCCTGATAGAATCATTAAAGTTACTATTTACTTTCGGCTGAAAAGATATTCACCTGATAATAAAAGCAGTTTACCTTCCGTGATTTCCGCAATCTCCTGAACGGATCCAAGGCTTCCTCCAACTATAAAAGGAACCCTTTGCTTCAGTCTTCAGCAGGTTCAGTTTGTAGGCTTAGTTCCTCACTACCTCAGAGGTCCAGTTTCACTTTGTACTAGAAATACATTGTAAACCTAAATGGCTCTCTTCTCATTCCCCCTAGTTTACACTTGTACTAGAACTACATTTGTAACCTATTTAAGCTTCCGCACTGAGACTGTCCATCTGAACGGTACTCTCTCCCCCTGTGTGTAACTTACCCCCATATATATATATATATATATATATATATAAAACCGAAACCTCTGCTCGCACCACAATTTTCCACGTTAGCACAATATTTAAAAAATAAAAATAAAAATAAAAACATTATAACTCCTCAAAA